>NW_028167360.1:0-65000 GCF_963513975.1 Fringilla coelebs | reverse complement strand
AAAGGGCATCCCAGGGGCATCGCAAAACTGCCACAAGCTGGCCTCCTCGAGGGCTTTCTCCTTGGCACCTGCCCTAACCCTAGGCTGATTGGCTGCCCGACCTAGGGTTAGGGTTACGCCTAGGGTTAGGGTTCTGCAAACTAAAAGGCCCAGAGCTACGGGCACACTGCAGCTGCAAAGGGCATCCCAGGGGCATCGCAAAACTGCCACAAGCTGGCCTCCTCGAGGGCTTTCTCCTTGGCACCTGCCCTAACCCTAGGCTGATTGGCTGCCCGACCTAGGGTTAGGGTTAGGGTTACACCTAGGGTTAGGGTTCTGCAAACTAAAAGGCCCAGAGCTACGGGCACACTGCAGCTGCAAAGGGCATCCCAGGGGCATCCCAAAACTGCCACAAGCTGGCCTCCTCGAGGGCTTTCTCCTTGGCACCTGCCCTAACCCTAGGCTGATTGGCTGCCCGACCTAGGGTTAGGGTTAGGGTTACGCCTAGGGTTAGGGTTCTGCAAACTAAAAGGCCCAGAGCTACGGGCACACTGCAGCTGCAAAGGGCATCCCAGGGGCATCGCAAAACTGCCACAAGCTGGCCTCCTCGAGGGCTTTCTCCTTGGCACCTGCCCTAACCCTAGGCTGATTGGCTGCCCGACCTAGGGTTAGGGTTAGGGTTACGCCTAGGGTTAGGGTTCTGCAAACTAAAAGGCCCAGAGCTACGGGCACACTGCAGCTGCAAAGGGCATCCCAGGGGCATCGCAAAACTGCCACAAGCTGGCCTCCTCGAGGGCTTTCTCCTTGGCACCTGCCCTAACCCTAGGCTGATTGGCTGCCCGACCTAGGGTTAGGGTTAGGGTTAGGGTTACACCTAGGGTTAGGCTTCTGCAAACTAAAAGGCCCAGAGCTACGGGCACACTGCAGCTGCAAAGGGCATCCCAGGGGCATCGCAAAACTGCCACAAGCTGGCCTCCTCGAGGGCTTTCTCCTTGGCACCTGCCCTAACCCTAGGCTGATTGGCTGCCCGACCTAGGGTTAGGGTTAGGGTTAGGCCTAGGGTTAGGGTTCTGCAAACTAAAAGGCCCAGAGCTACGGGCACACTGCAGCTGCAAAGGGCATCCCAGGGGCATCGCAAAACTGCCACAAGCTGGCCTCCTCGAGGGCTTTCTCCTTGGCCCCTGCCCTAACCCTAGGCTGATTGGCTGCCCGACCTAGGGTTAGGGTTAGGGTTACGCCTAGGGTTAGGGTTCTGCAAACTAAAAGGCCCAGAGCTACGGGCACACTGCAGCTGCAAAGGGCATCCCAGGGGCATCGCAAAACTGCCACAAGCTGGCCTCCTCGAGGGCTTTCTCCTTGGCACCTGCCCTAACCCTAGGCTGATTGGCTGCCCGACCTAGGGTTAGGGTTAGGGTTACGCCTAGGGTTAGGGTTCTGCAAACTAAAAGGCCCAGAGCTACGGGCACACTGCAGCTGCAAAGGGCATCCCAGGGGCATCGCAAAACTGCCACAAGCTGGCCTCCTCGAGGGCTTTCTCCTTGGCACCTGCCCTAACCCTAGGCTGATTGGCTGCCCGACCTAGGGTTAGGGTTAGGGTTACACCTAGGGTTAGGGTTCTGCAAACTAAAAGGCCCAGAGCTACGGGCACACTGCAGCTGCAAAGGGCATCCCAGGGGCATCCCAAAACTGCCACAAGCTGGCCTCCTCGAGGGCTTTCTCCTTGGCACCTGCCCTAACCCTAGGCTGATTGGCTGCCCGACCTAGGGTTAGGGTTAGGGTTACGCCTAGGGTTAGGGTTCTGCAAACTAAAAGGCCCAGAGCTACGGGCACACTGCAGCTGCAAAGGGCATCCCAGGGGCATCGCAAAACTGCCACAAGCTGGCCTCCTCGAGGGCTTTCTCCTTGGCACCTGCCCTAACCCTAGGCTGATTGGCTGCCCGACCTAGGGTTAGGGTTAGGGTTAGGGTTACACCTAGGGTTAGGGTTCTGCAAACTAAAAGGCCCAGAGCTACGGGCACACTGCAGCTGCAAAGGGCATCCCAGGGGCATCGCAAAACTGCCACAAGCTGGCCTCCTCGAGGGCGTTCTTCTTGGCACCTGCCCTAACCCTAGGCTGATTGGCTGCCCGACCTAGGGTTAGGGTTAGGGTTACACCTAGGGTTAGGGTTCTGCAAACTAAAAGGCCCAGAGCTACGGGCACACTGCAGCTGCAAAGGGCATCCCAGGGGCATCCCAAAACTGCCACAAGCTGGCCTCCTCGAGGGCTTTCTCCTTGGCACCTGCCCTAACCCTAGGCTGATTGGATGCCCGACCTAGGGTTAGGGTTAGGGTCAGGCCTAGGCTTAGGGTTCTGCAAACTAAAAGGCCCAGAGCTACGGGCACACTGCAGCTGCAAAGGGCATCCCAGGGGCATCCCAAAACTGCCACAAGCTGGCCTCCTCGAGGGCTTTCTCCTTGGCACCTGCCCTAACCCTAGGCTGATTGGCTGCCCGACCTAGGGTTAGGGTTAGGGTTACGCCTAGGGTTAGGGTTCTGCAAACTAAAAGGCCCAGAGCTACGGGCACACTGCAGCTGCAAAGGGCATCCCAGGGGCATCGCAAAACTGCCACAAGCTGGCCTCCTCGAGGGCTTTCTCCTTGGCACCTGCCCTAACCCTAGGCTGATTGGCTGCCCGACCTAGGGTTAGGGTTAGGGTTAGGCCTAGGGTTAGGGTTCTGCAAACTAAAAGGCCCAGAGCTACGGGCACACTGCAGCTGCAAAGGGCATCCCAGGGGCATCGCAAAACTGCCACAAGCTGGCCTCCTCGAGGGCTTTCTCCTTGGCACCTGCCCTAACCCTAGGCTGATTGGCTGCCCGACCTAGGGTTAGGGTTAGGGTTAGGCCTAGGGTTAGGGTTCTGCAAACTAAAAGGCCCAGAGCTACGGGCACACTGCAGCTGCAAAGGGCATCCCAGGGGCATCGCAAAACTGCCACAAGCTGGCCTCCTCGAGGGCTTTCTCCTTGGCACCTGCCCTAACCCTAGGCTGATTGGCTGCCCGACCTAGGGTTAGGGTTAGGGTTAGAGTTACACCTAGGGTTAGGGTTCTGCAAACTAAAAGGCCCAGAGCTACGGGCACACTGCAGCTGCAAAGGGCATCCCAGGGGCATCGCAAAACTGCCACAAGCTGGCCTCCTCGAGGGCTTTCTCCTTGGCACCTGCCCTAACCCTAGGCTGATTGGCTGCCCGACCTAGGGTTAGGGTTAGGGTTACGCCTAGGGTTAGGGTTCTGCAAACTAAAAGGCCCAGAGCTACGGGCACACTGCAGCTGCAAAGGGCATCCCAGGGGCATCGCAAAACTGCCACAAGCTGGCCTCCTCGAGGGCTTTCTCCTTGGCACCTGCCCTAACCCTAGGCTGATTGGCTGCCCGACCTAGGGTTAGGGTTAGGGTTACACCTAGGGTTAGGGTTCTGCAAACTAAAAGGCCCAGAGCTACGGGCACACTGCAGCTGCAAAGGGCATCCCAGGGGCATCCCAAAACTGCCACAAGCTGGCCTCCTCGAGGGCTTTCTCCTTGGCACCTGCCCTAACCCTAGGCTGATTGGCTGCCCGACCTAGGGTTAGGGTTAGGGTTACGCCTAGGGTTAGGGTTCTGCAAACTAAAAGGCCCAGAGCTACGGGCACACTGCAGCTGCAAAGGGCATCCCAGGGGCATCGCAAAACTGCCACAAGCTGGCCTCCTCGAGGGCTTTCTCCTTGGCACCTGCCCTAACCCTAGGCTGATTGGCTGCCCGACCTAGGGTTAGGGTTAGGGTTACGCCTAGGGTTAGGGTTCTGCAAACTAAAAGACCCAGAGCTACGGGCACACTGCAGCTGCAAAGGGCATCCCAGGGGCATCGCAAAACTGCCACAAGCTGGCCTCCTCGAGGGCTTTCTCCTTGGCACCTGCCCTAACCCTAGGCTGATTGGCTGCCCGACCTAGGGTTAGGGTTAGGGTTACGCCTAGGGTTAGGGTTCTGCAAACTAAAAGGCCCAGAGCTACGGGCACACTGCAGCTGCAAAGGGCATCCCAGGGGCATCGCAAAACTGCCACAAGCTGGCCTCCTCGAGGGCTTTCTCCTTGGCACCTGCCCTAACCCTAGGCTGATTGGCTGCCCGACCTAGGGTTAGGGTTAGGGTTACACCTAGGGTTAGGGTTCTGCAAACTAAAAGGCCCAGAGCTACGGGCACACTGCAGCTGCAAAGGGCATCCCAGGGGCATCCCAAAACTGCCACAAGCTGGCCTCCTCGAGGGCTTTCTCCTTGGCACCTGCCCTAACCCTAGGCTGATTGGATGCCCGACCTAGGGTTAGGGTTAGGGTCAGGCCTAGGCTTAGGGTTCTGCAAACTAAAAGGCCCAGAGCTACGGGCACACTGCAGCTGCAAAGGGCATCCCAGGGGCATCCCAAAACTGCCACAAGCTGGCCTCCTCGAGGGCTTTCTCCTTGGCACCTGCCCTAACCCTAGGCTGATTGGCTGCCCGACCTAGGGTTAGGGTTAGGGTTACGCCTAGGGTTAGGGTTCTGCAAACTAAAAGGCCCAGAGCTACGGGCACACTGCAGCTGCAAAGGGCATCCCAGGGGCATCGCAAAACTGCCACAAGCTGGCCTCCTCGAGGGCTTTCTCCTTGGCACCTGCCCTAACCCTAGGCTGATTGGCTGCCCGACCTAGGGTTAGGGTTAGGGTTACGCCTAGGGTTAGGGTTCTGCAAACTAAAAGGCCCAGAGCTACGGGCACACTGCAGCTGCAAAGGGCATCCCAGGGGCATCGCAAAACTGCCACAAGCTGGCCTCCTCGAGGGCTTTCTCCTTGGCACCTGCCCTAACCCTAGGCTGATTGGCTGCCCGACCTAGGGTTAGGGTTAGGGTTAGGCCTAGGGTTAGGGTTCTGCAAACTAAAAGGCCCAGAGCTACGGGCACACTGCAGCTGCAAAGGGCATCCCAGGGGCATCGCAAAACTGCCACAAGCTGGCCTCCTCGAGGGCTTTCTCCTTGGCACCTGCCCTAACCCTAGGCTGATTGGCTGCCCGACCTAGGGTTAGGGTTAGGGTTAGGGTTACACCTAGGGTTAGGGTTCTGCAAACTAAAAGGCCCAGAGCTACGGGCACACTGCAGCTGCAAAGGGCATCCCAGGGGCATCGCAAAACTGCCACAAGCTGGCCTCCTCGAGGGCTTTCTCCTTGGCACCTGCCCTAACCCTAGGCTGATTGGCTGCCCGACCTAGGGTTAGGGTTAGGGTTACGCCTAGGGTTAGGGTTCTGCAAACTAAAAGGCCCAGAGCTACGGGCACACTGCAGCTGCAAAGGGCATCCCAGGGGCATCGCAAAACTGCCACAAGCTGGCCTCCTCGAGGGCTTTCTCCTTGGCACCTGCCCTAACCCTAGGCTGATTGGCTGCCCGACCTAGGGTTAGGGTTAGGGTTACACCTAGGGTTAGGGTTCTGCAAACTAAAAGGCCCAGAGCTACGGGCACACTGCAGCTGCAAAGGGCATCCCAGGGGCATCCCAAAACTGCCACAAGCTGGCCTCCTCGAGGGCTTTCTCCTTGGCACCTGCCCTAACCCTAGGCTGATTGGCTGCCCGACCTAGGGTTAGGGTTAGGGTTACGCCTAGGGTTAGGGTTCTGCAAACTAAAAGGCCCAGAGCTACGGGCACACTGCAGCTGCAAAGGGCATCCCAGGGGCATCGCAAAACTGCCACAAGCTGGCCTCCTCGAGGGCTTTCTCCTTGGCACCTGCCCTAACCCTAGGCTGATTGGCTGCCCGACCTAGGGTTAGGGTTAGGGTTACGCCTAGGGTTAGGGTTCTGCAAACTAAAAGACCCAGAGCTACGGGCACACTGCAGCTGCAAAGGGCATCCCAGGGGCATCGCAAAACTGCCACAAGCTGGCCTCCTCGAGGGCTTTCTCCTTGGCACCTGCCCTAACCCTAGGCTGATTGGCTGCCCGACCTAGGGTTAGGGTTAGGGTTAGGGTTACACCTAGGGTTAGGGTTCTGCAAACTAAAAGGCCCAGAGCTACGGGCACACTGCAGCTGCAAAGGGCATCCCAGGGGCATCGCAAAACTGCCACAAGCTGGCCTCCTCGAGGGCGTTCTTCTTGGCACCTGCCCTAACCCTAGGCTGATTGGCTGCCCGACCTAGGGTTAGGGTTAGGGTTACACCTAGGGTTAGGGTTCTGCAAACTAAAAGGCCCAGAGCTACGGGCACACTGCAGCTGCAAAGGGCATCCCAGGGGCATCCCAAAACTGCCACAAGCTGGCCTCCTCGAGGGCTTTCTCCTTGGCACCTGCCCTAACCCTAGGCTGATTGGCTGCCCGACCTAGGGTTAGGGTTAGGGTCAGGCCTAGGGTTAGGGTTCTGCAAACTAAAAGGCCCAGAGCTACGGGCACACTGCAGCTGCAAAGGGCATCCCAGGGGCATCGCAAAACTGCCACAAGCTGGCCTCCTCGAGGGCTTTCTCCTTGGCACCTGCCCTAACCCTAGGCTGATTGGCTGCCCGACCTAGGGTTAGGGTTAGGGTTACGCCTAGGGTTAGGGTTCTGCAAACTAAAAGGCCCAGAGCTACGGGCACACTGCAGCTGCAAAGGGCATCCCAGGGGCATCGCAAAACTGCCACAAGCTGGCCTCCTCGAGGGCTTTCTCCTTGGCACCTGCCCTAACCCTAGGCTGATTGGCTGCCCGACCTAGGGTTAGGGTTAGGGTTAGGCCTAGGGTTAGGGTTCTGCAAACTAAAAGGCCCAGAGCTATGGGCACACTGCAGCTGCAAAGGGCATCCCAGGGGCATCGCAAAACTGCCACAAGCTGGCCTCCTCGAGGGCTTTCTCCTTGGCACCTGCCCTAACCCTAGGCTGATTGGCTGCCCGACCTAGGGTTAGGGTTAGGGTTACGCCTAGGGTTAGGGTTCTGCAAACTAAAAGGCCCAGAGCTACGGGCACACTGCAGCTGCAAAGGGCATCCCAGGGGCATCGCAAAACTGCCACAAGCTGGCCTCCTCGAGGGCTTTCTCCTTGGCACCTGCCCTAACCCTAGGCTGATTGGCTGCCCGACCTAGGGTTAGGGTTAGGGTTACGCCTAGGGTTAGGGTTCTGCAAACTAAAAGGCCCAGAGCTACGGGCACACTGCAGCTGCAAAGGGCATCCCAGGGGCATCGCAAAACTGCCACAAGCTGGCCTCCTCGAGGGCTTTCTCCTTGGCACCTGCCCTAACCCTAGGCTGATTGGCTGCCCGACCTAGGGTTAGGGTTAGGGTTAGGGTTACGCCTAGGGTTAGGGTTCTGCAAACTAAAAGGCCCAGAGCTACGGGCACACTGCAGCTGCAAAGGGCATCCCAGGGGCATCGCAAAACTGCCACAAGCTGGCCTCCTCGAGGGCTTTCTCCTTGGCACCTGCCCTAACCCTAGGCTGATTGGCTGCCCGACCTAGGGTTAGGGTTAGGGTTAGGGTTACGCCTAGGGTTAGGGTTCTGCAAACTAAAAGGCCCAGAGCTACGGGCACACTGCAGCTGCAAAGGGCATCCCAGGGGCATCGCAAAACTGCCACAAGCTGGCCTCCTCGAGGGCTTTCTCCTTGGCACCTGCCCTAACCCTAGGCTGATTGGCTGCCCGACCTAGGGTTAGGGTTAGGGTTACGCCTAGGGTTAGGGTTCTGCAAACTAAAAGGCCCAGAGCTACGGGCACACTGCAGCTGCAAAGGGCATCCCAGGGGCATCGCAAAACTGCCACAAGCTGGCCTCCTCGAGGGCTTTCTCCTTGGCACCTGCCCTAACCCTAGGCTGATTGGCTGCCCGACCTAGGGTTAGGGTTAGGGTTACGCCTAGGGTTAGGGTTCTGCAAACTAAAAGGCCCAGAGCTACGGGCACACTGCAGCTGCAAAGGGCATCCCAGGGGCATCGCAAAACTGCCACAAGCTGGCCTCCTCGAGGGCTTTCTCCTTGGCACCTGCCCTAACCCTAGGCTGATTGGCTGCCCGACCTAGGGTTAGGGTTAGGGTTACACCTAGGGTTAGGGTTCTGCAAACTAAAAGGCCCAGAGCTACGGGCACACTGCAGCTGCAAAGGGCATCCCAGGGGCATCCCAAAACTGCCACAAGCTGGCCTCCTCGAGGGCTTTCTCCTTGGCACCTGCCCTAACCCTAGGCTGATTGGCTGCCCGACCTAGGGTTAGGGTTAGGGTTACGCCTAGGGTTAGGGTTCTGCAAACTAAAAGGCCCAGAGCTACGGGCACACTGCAGCTGCAAAGGGCATCCCAGGGGCATCGCAAAACTGCCACAAGCTGGCCTCCTCGAGGGCTTTCTCCTTGGCACCTGCCCTAACCCTAGGCTGATTGGCTGCCCGACCTAGGGTTAGGGTTAGGGTTACGCCTAGGGTTAGGGTTCTGCAAACTAAAAGGCCCAGAGCTACGGGCACACTGCAGCTGCAAAGGGCATCCCAGGGGCATCGCAAAACTGCCACAAGCTGGCCTCCTCGAGGGCTTTCTCCTTGGCACCTGCCCTAACCCTAGGCTGATTGGCTGCCCCACCTAGGGTTAGGGTTCTGCAAACTAAAAGGCCCAGAGCTACGGGCACACTGCAGCTGCAAAGGGCATCCCAGGGGCATCGCAAAACTGCCACAAGCTGGCCTCCTCGAGGGCTTTCTCCTTGGCACCTGCCCTAACCCTAGGCTGATTGGCTGCCCGACCTAGGGTTAGGGTTAGGGTTAGGCCTAGGGTTAGGGTTCTGCAAACTAAAAGGCCCAGAGCTACGGGCACACTGCAGCTGCAAAGGGCATCCCAGGGGCATCGCAAAACTGCCACAAGCTGGCCTCCTCGAGGGCTTTCTCCTTGGCCCCTGCCCTAACCCTAGGCTGATTGGCTGCCCGACCTAGGGTTAGGGTTAGGGTTACGCCTAGGGTTAGGGTTCTGCAAACTAAAAGGCCCAGAGCTACGGGCACACTGCAGCTGCAAAGGGCATCCCAGGGGCATCGCAAAACTGCCACAAGCTGGCCTCCTCGAGGGCTTTCTCCTTGGCACCTGCCCTAACCCTAGGCTGATTGGCTGCCCGACCTAGGGTTAGGGTTAGGGTTACGCCTAGGGTTAGGGTTCTGCAAACTAAAAGGCCCAGAGCTACGGGCACACTGCAGCTGCAAAGGGCATCCCAGGGGCATCGCAAAACTGCCACAAGCTGGCCTCCTCGAGGGCTTTCTCCTTGGCACCTGCCCTAACCCTAGGCTGATTGGCTGCCCGACCTAGGGTTAGGGTTAGGGTTACACCTAGGGTTAGGGTTCTGCAAACTAAAAGGCCCAGAGCTACGGGCACACTGCAGCTGCAAAGGGCATCCCAGGGGCATCCCAAAACTGCCACAAGCTGGCCTCCTCGAGGGCTTTCTCCTTGGCACCTGCCCTAACCCTAGGCTGATTGGCTGCCCGACCTAGGGTTAGGGTTAGGGTTACGCCTAGGGTTAGGGTTCTGCAAACTAAAAGGCCCAGAGCTACGGGCACACTGCAGCTGCAAAGGGCATCCCAGGGGCATCGCAAAACTGCCACAAGCTGGCCTCCTCGAGGGCTTTCTCCTTGGCACCTGCCCTAACCCTAGGCTGATTGGCTGCCCGACCTAGGGTTAGGGTTAGGGTTAGGGTTACACCTAGGGTTAGGGTTCTGCAAACTAAAAGGCCCAGAGCTACGGGCACACTGCAGCTGCAAAGGGCATCCCAGGGGCATCGCAAAACTGCCACAAGCTGGCCTCCTCGAGGGCTTTCTCCTTGGCACCTGCCCTAACCCTAGGCTGATTGGCTGCCCGACCTAGGGTTAGGGTTAGGGTTAGGGTTACACCTAGGGTTAGGGTTCTGCAAACTAAAAGGCCCAGAGCTACGGGCACACTGCAGCTGCAAAGGGCATCCCAGGGGCATCGCAAAACTGCCACAAGCTGGCCTCCTCGAGGGCGTTCTTCTTGGCACCTGCCCTAACCCTAGGCTGATTGGCTGCCCGACCTAGGGTTAGGGTTAGGGTTACACCTAGGGTTAGGGTTCTGCAAACTAAAAGGCCCAGAGCTACGGGCACACTGCAGCTGCAAAGGGCATCCCAGGGGCATCCCAAAACTGCCACAAGCTGGCCTCCTCGAGGGCTTTCTCCTTGGCACCTGCCCTAACCCTAGGCTGATTGGATGCCCGACCTAGGGTTAGGGTTAGGGTCAGGCCTAGGCTTAGGGTTCTGCAAACTAAAAGGCCCAGAGCTACGGGCACACTGCAGCTGCAAAGGGCATCCCAGGGGCATCGCAAAACTGCCACAAGCTGGCCTCCTCGAGGGCTTTCTCCTTGGCACCTGCCCTAACCCTAGGCTGATTGGCTGCCCGACCTAGGGTTAGGGTTAGGGTTACGCCTAGGGTTAGGGTTCTGCAAACTAAAAGGCCCAGAGCTACGGGCACACTGCAGCTGCAAAGGGCATCCCAGGGGCATCGCAAAACTGCCACAAGCTGGCCTCCTCGAGGGCTTTCTCCTTGGCACCTGCCCTAACCCTAGGCTGATTGGCTGCCCGACCTAGGGTTAGGGTTAGGGTTACGCCTAGGGTTAGGGTTCTGCAAACTAAAAGGCCCAGAGCTACGGGCACACTGCAGCTGCAAAGGGCATCCCAGGGGCATCGCAAAACTGCCACAAGCTGGCCTCCTCGAGGGCTTTCTCCTTGGCACCTGCCCTAACCCTAGGCTGATTGGCTGCCCGACCTAGGGTTAGGGTTAGGGTTAGGCCTAGGGTTAGGGTTCTGCAAACTAAAAGGCCCAGAGCTACGGGCACACTGCAGCTGCAAAGGGCATCCCAGGGGCATCGCAAAACTGCCACAAGCTGGCCTCCTCGAGGGCTTTCTCCTTGGCACCTGCCCTAACCCTAGGCTGATTGGCTGCCCGACCTAGGGTTAGGGTTAGGGTTAGGGTTACACCTAGGGTTAGGGTTCTGCAAACTAAAAGGCCCAGAGCTACGGGCACACTGCAGCTGCAAAGGGCATCCCAGGGGCATCGCAAAACTGCCACAAGCTGGCCTCCTCGAGGGCTTTCTCCTTGGCACCTGCCCTAACCCTAGGCTGATTGGCTGCCCGACCTAGGGTTAGGGTTAGGGTTACGCCTAGGGTTAGGGTTCTGCAAACTAAAAGGCCCAGAGCTACGGGCACACTGCAGCTGCAAAGGGCATCCCAGGGGCATCGCAAAACTGCCACAAGCTGGCCTCCTCGAGGGCTTTCTCCTTGGCACCTGCCCTAACCCTAGGCTGATTGGCTGCCCGACCTAGGGTTAGGGTTAGGGTTACACCTAGGGTTAGGGTTCTGCAAACTAAAAGGCCCAGAGCTACGGGCACACTGCAGCTGCAAAGGGCATCCCAGGGGCATCCCAAAACTGCCACAAGCTGGCCTCCTCGAGGGCTTTCTCCTTGGCACCTGCCCTAACCCTAGGCTGATTGGCTGCCCGACCTAGGGTTAGGGTTAGGGTTACGCCTAGGGTTAGGGTTCTGCAAACTAAAAGGCCCAGAGCTACGGGCACACTGCAGCTGCAAAGGGCATCCCAGGGGCATCGCAAAACTGCCACAAGCTGGCCTCCTCGAGGGCTTTCTCCTTGGCACCTGCCCTAACCCTAGGCTGATTGGCTGCCCGACCTAGGGTTAGGGTTAGGGTTACGCCTAGGGTTAGGGTTCTGCAAACTAAAAGACCCAGAGCTACGGGCACACTGCAGCTGCAAAGGGCATCCCAGGGGCATCGCAAAACTGCCACAAGCTGGCCTCCTCGAGGGCTTTCTCCTTGGCACCTGCCCTAACCCTAGGCTGATTGGCTGCCCGACCTAGGGTTAGGGTTAGGGTTAGGGTTACACCTAGGGTTAGGGTTCTGCAAACTAAAAGGCCCAGAGCTACAGGCACACTGCAGCTGCAAAGGGCATCCCAGGGGCATCGCAAAACTGCCACAAGCTGGCCTCCTCGAGGGCGTTCTTCTTGGCACCTGCCCTAACCCTAGGCTGATTGGCTGCCCGACCTAGGGTTAGGGTTAGGGTTACACCTAGGGTTAGGGTTCTGCAAACTAAAAGGCCCAGAGCTACGGGCACACTGCAGCTGCAAAGGGCATCCCAGGGGCATCCCAAAACTGCCACAAGCTGGCCTCCTCGAGGGCTTTCTCCTTGGCACCTGCCCTAACCCTAGGCTGATTGGCTGCCCGACCTAGGGTTAGGGTTAGGGTCAGGCCTAGGGTTAGGGTTCTGCAAACTAAAAGGCCCAGAGCTACGGGCACACTGCAGCTGCAAAGGGCATCCCAGGGGCATCGCAAAACTGCCACAAGCTGGCCTCCTCGAGGGCTTTCTCCTTGGCACCTGCCCTAACCCTAGGCTGATTGGCTGCCCGACCTAGGGTTAGGGTTAGGGTTACGCCTAGGGTTAGGGTTCTGCAAACTAAAAGGCCCAGAGCTACGGGCACACTGCAGCTGCAAAGGGCATCCCAGGGGCATCGCAAAACTGCCACAAGCTGGCCTCCTCGAGGGCTTTCTCCTTGGCACCTGCCCTAACCCTAGGCTGATTGGCTGCCCGACCTAGGGTTAGGGTTAGGGTTAGGCCTAGGGTTAGGGTTCTGCAAACTAAAAGGCCCAGAGCTATGGGCACACTGCAGCTGCAAAGGGCATCCCAGGGGCATCGCAAAACTGCCACAAGCTGGCCTCCTCGAGGGCTTTCTCCTTGGCACCTGCCCTAACCCTAGGCTGATTGGCTGCCCGACCTAGGGTTAGGGTTAGGGTTACGCCTAGGGTTAGGGTTCTGCAAACTAAAAGGCCCAGAGCTACGGGCACACTGCAGCTGCAAAGGGCATCCCAGGGGCATCGCAAAACTGCCACAAGCTGGCCTCCTCGAGGGCTTTCTCCTTGGCACCTGCCCTAACCCTAGGCTGATTGGCTGCCCGACCTAGGGTTAGGGTTAGGGTTACGCCTAGGGTTAGGGTTCTGCAAACTAAAAGGCCCAGAGCTACGGGCACACTGCAGCTGCAAAGGGCATCCCAGGGGCATCGCAAAACTGCCACAAGCTGGCCTCCTCGAGGGCTTTCTCCTTGGCACCTGCCCTAACCCTAGGCTGATTGGCTGCCCGACCTAGGGTTAGGGTTAGGGTTAGGCCTAGGGTTAGGGTTCTGCAAACTAAAAGGCCCAGAGCTACGGGCACACTGCAGCTGCAAAGGGCATCCCAGGGGCATCGCAAAACTGCCACAAGCTGGCCTCCTCGAGGGCTTTCTCCTTGGCACCTGCCCTAACCCTAGTCTGATTGGCTGCCCGACCTAGGGTTAGGGTTAGGGTTAGGGTTACACCTAGGGTTAGGGTTCTGCAAACTAAAAGGCCCAGAGCTACGGGCACACTGCAGCTGCAAAGGGCATCCCAGGGGCATCGCAAAACTGCCACAAGCTGGCCTCCTTGAGGGCTTTCTCCTTGGCACCTGCCCTAACCCTAGGCTGATTGGCTGCCCGACCTAGGGTTAGGGTTAGGGTTACGCCTAGGGTTAGGGTTCTGCAAACTAAAAGGCCCAGAGCTACGGGCACACTGCAGCTGCAAAGGGCATCCCAGGGGCATCGCAAAACTGCCACAAGCTGGCCTCCTCGAGGGCTTTCTCCTTGGCACCTGCCCTAACCCTAGGCTGATTGGCTGCCCGACCTAGGGTTAGGGTTAGGGTTACACCTAGGGTTAGGGTTCTGCAAACTAAAAGGCCCAGAGCTACGGGCACACTGCAGCTGCAAAGGGCATCCCAGGGGCATCGCAAAACTGCCACAAGCTGGCCTCCTAGAGGGCTTTCTCCTTGGCACCTGCCCTAACCCTAGGCTGATTGGCTGCCCGACCTAGGGTTAGGGTTAGGGTTAGGGTTACACCTAGGGTTAGGGTTCTGCAAACTAAAAGGCCCAGAGCTACGGGCACACTGCAGCTGCAAAGGGCATCCCAGGGGCATCCCAAAACTGCCACAAGCTGGCCTCCTCGAGGGCTTTCTCCTTGGCACCTGCCCTAACCCTAGGCTGATTGGCTGCCCGACCTAGGGTTAGGGTTAGGGTTACGCCTAGGGTTAGGGTTCTGCAAACTAAAAGGCCCAGAGCTACGGGCACACTGCAGCTGCAAAGGGCATCCCAGGGGCATCCCAAAACTGCCACAAGCTGGCCTCCTCGAGGGCTTTCTCCTTGGCACCTGCCCTAACCCTAGGCTGATTGGCTGCCCGACCTAGGGTTAGGGTTAGGGTTACGCCTAGGGTTAGGGTTCTGCAAACTAAAAGGCCCAGAGCTACGGGCACACTGCAGCTGCAAAGGGCATCCCAGGGGCATCGCAAAACTGCCACAAGCTGGCCTCCTCGAGGGCTTTCTCCTTGGCACCTGCCCTAACCCTAGGCTGATTGGCTGCCCGACCTAGGGTTAGGGTTAGGGTTACACCTAGGGTTAGGGTTCTGCAAACTAAAAGGCCCAGAGCTACGGGCACACTGCAGCTGCAAAGGGCATCCCAGGGGCATCCCAAAACTGCCACAAGCTGGCCTCCTCGAGGGCTTTCTCCTTGGCACCTGCCCTAACCCTAGGCTGATTGGCTGCCCGACCTAGGGTTAGGGTTAGGGTTACGCCTAGGGTTAGGGTTCTGCAAACTAAAAGGCCCAGAGCTACGGGCACACTGCAGCTGCAAAGGGCATCCCAGGGGCATCGCAAAACTGCCACAAGCTGGCCTCCTCGAGGGCTTTCTCCTTGGCACCTGCCCTAACCCTAGGCTGATTGGCTGCCCGACCTAGGGTTAGGGTTAGGGTTACGCCTAGGGTTAGGGTTCTGCAAACTAAAAGGCCCAGAGCTACGGGCACACTGCAGCTGCAAAGGGCATCCCAGGGGCATCGCAAAACTGCCACAAGCTGGCCTCCTCGAGGGCTTTCTCCTTGGCACCTGCCCTAACCCTAGGCTGATTGGCTGCCCCACCTAGGGTTAGGGTTCTGCAAACTAAAAGGCCCAGAGCTACGGGCACACTGCAGCTGCAAAGGGCATCCCAGGGGCATCGCAAAACTGCCACAAGCTGGCCTCCTCGAGGGCTTTCTCCTTGGCACCTGCCCTAACCCTAGGCTGATTGGCTGCCCGACCTAGGGTTAGGGTTAGGGTTAGGCCTAGGGTTAGGGTTCTGCAAACTAAAAGGCCCAGAGCTACGGGCACACTGCAGCTGCAAAGGGCATCCCAGGGGCATCGCAAAACTGCCACAAGCTGGCCTCCTCGAGGGCTTTCTCCTTGGCCCCTGCCCTAACCCTAGGCTGATTGGCTGCCCGACCTAGGGTTAGGGTTAGGGTTACGCCTAGGGTTAGGGTTCTGCAAACTAAAAGGCCCAGAGCTACGGGCACACTGCAGCTGCAAAGGGCATCCCAGGGGCATCGCAAAACTGCCACAAGCTGGCCTCCTCGAGGGCTTTCTCCTTGGCACCTGCCCTAACCCTAGGCTGATTGGCTGCCCGACCTAGGGTTAGGGTTAGGGTTAGGCCTAGGGTTAGGGTTCTGCAAACTAAAAGGCCCAGAGCTACGGGCACACTGCAGCTGCAAAGGGCATCCCAGGGGCATCGCAAAACTGCCACAAGCTGGCCTCCTCGAGGGCTTTCTCCTTGGCACCTGCCCTAACCCTAGGCTGATTGGCTGCCCGACCTAGGGTTAGGGTTAGGGTTACACCTAGGGTTAGGGTTCTGCAAACTAAAAGGCCCAGAGCTACGGGCACACTGCAGCTGCAAAGGGCATCCCAGGGGCATCCCAAAACTGCCACAAGCTGGCCTCCTCGAGGGCTTTCTCCTTGGCACCTGCCCTAACCCTAGGCTGATTGGCTGCCCGACCTAGGGTTAGGGTTAGGGTTACGCCTAGGGTTAGGGTTCTGCAAACTAAAAGGCCCAGAGCTACGGGCACACTGCAGCTGCAAAGGGCATCCCAGGGGCATCGCAAAACTGCCACAAGCTGGCCTCCTCGAGGGCTTTCTTCTTGGCACCTGCCCTAACCCTAGGCTGATTGGCTGCCCGACCTAGGGTTAGGGTTAGGGTTAGGGTTACACCTAGGGTTAGGGTTCTGCAAACTAAAAGGCCCAGAGCTACGGGCACACTGCAGCTGCAAAGGGCATCCCAGGGGCATCGCAAAACTGCCACAAGCTGGCCTCCTCGAGGGCGTTCTTCTTGGCACCTGCCCTAACCCTAGGCTGATTGGCTGCCCGACCTAGGGTTAGGGTTAGGGTTACACCTAGGGTTAGGGTTCTGCAAACTAAAAGGCCCAGAGCTACGGGCACACTGCAGCTGCAAAGGGCATCCCAGGGGCATCCCAAAACTGCCACAAGCTGGCCTCCTCGAGGGCTTTCTCCTTGGCACCTGCCCTAACCCTAGGCTGATTGGATGCCCGACCTAGGGTTAGGGTTAGGGTCAGGCCTAGGCTTAGGGTTCTGCAAACTAAAAGGCCCAGAGCTACGGGCACACTGCAGCTGCAAAGGGCATCCCAGGGGCATCGCAAAACTGCCACAAGCTGGCCTCCTCGAGGGCTTTCTCCTTGGCACCTGCCCTAACCCTAGGCTGATTGGCTGCCCGACCTAGGGTTAGGGTTAGGGTTACGCCTAGGGTTAGGGTTCTGCAAACTAAAAGGCCCAGAGCTACGGGCACACTGCAGCTGCAAAGGGCATCCCAGGGGCATCGCAAAACTGCCACAAGCTGGCCTCCTCGAGGGCTTTCTCCTTGGCACCTGCCCTAACCCTAGGCTGATTGGCTGCCCGACCTAGGGTTAGGGTTAGGGTTACGCCTAGGGTTAGGGTTCTGCAAACTAAAAGGCCCAGAGCTACGGGCACACTGCAGCTGCAAAGGGCATCCCAGGGGCATCGCAAAACTGCCACAAGCTGGCCTCCTCGAGGGCTTTCTCCTTGGCACCTGCCCTAACCCTAGGCTGATTGGCTGCCCGACCTAGGGTTAGGGTTAGGGTTAGGCCTAGGGTTAGGGTTCTGCAAACTAAAAGGCCCAGAGCTACGGGCACACTGCAGCTGCAAAGGGCATCCCAGGGGCATCGCAAAACTGCCACAAGCTGGCCTCCTCGAGGGCTTTCTCCTTGGCACCTGCCCTAACCCTAGGCTGATTGGCTGCCCGACCTAGGGTTAGGGTTAGGGTTAGGGTTACACCTAGGGTTAGGGTTCTGCAAACTAAAAGGCCCAGAGCTACGGGCACACTGCAGCTGCAAAGGGCATCCCAGGGGCATCGCAAAACTGCCACAAGCTGGCCTCCTCGAGGGCTTTCTCCTTGGCACCTGCCCTAACCCTAGGCTGATTGGCTGCCCGACCTAGGGTTAGGGTTAGGGTTACGCCTAGGGTTAGGGTTCTGCAAACTAAAAGGCCCAGAGCTACGGGCACACTGCAGCTGCAAAGGGCATCCCAGGGGCATCGCAAAACTGCCACAAGCTGGCCTCCTCGAGGGCTTTCTCCTTGGCACCTGCCCTAACCCTAGGCTGATTGGCTGCCCGACCTAGGGTTAGGGTTAGGGTTACACCTAGGGTTAGGGTTCTGCAAACTAAAAGGCCCAGAGCTACGGGCACACTGCAGCTGCAAAGGGCATCCCAGGGGCATCCCAAAACTGCCACAAGCTGGCCTCCTCGAGGGCTTTCTCCTTGGCACCTGCCCTAACCCTAGGCTGATTGGCTGCCCGACCTAGGGTTAGGGTTAGGGTTACGCCTAGGGTTAGGGTTCTGCAAACTAAAAGGCCCAGAGCTACGGGCACACTGCAGCTGCAAAGGGCATCCCAGGGGCATCGCAAAACTGCCACAAGCTGGCCTCCTCGAGGGCTTTCTCCTTGGCACCTGCCCTAACCCTAGGCTGATTGGCTGCCCGACCTAGGGTTAGGGTTAGGGTTACGCCTAGGGTTAGGGTTCTGCAAACTAAAAGACCCAGAGCTACGGGCACACTGCAGCTGCAAAGGGCATCCCAGGGGCATCGCAAAACTGCCACAAGCTGGCCTCCTCGAGGGCTTTCTCCTTGGCACCTGCCCTAACCCTAGGCTGATTGGCTGCCCGACCTAGGGTTAGGGTTAGGGTTAGGGTTACACCTAGGGTTAGGGTTCTGCAAACTAAAAGGCCCAGAGCTACAGGCACACTGCAGCTGCAAAGGGCATCCCAGGGGCATCGCAAAACTGCCACAAGCTGGCCTCCTCGAGGGCGTTCTTCTTGGCACCTGCCCTAACCCTAGGCTGATTGGCTGCCCGACCTAGGGTTAGGGTTAGGGTTACACCTAGGGTTAGGGTTCTGCAAACTAAAAGGCCCAGAGCTACGGGCACACTGCAGCTGCAAAGGGCATCCCAGGGGCATCCCAAAACTGCCACAAGCTGGCCTCCTCGAGGGCTTTCTCCTTGGCACCTGCCCTAACCCTAGGCTGATTGGCTGCCCGACCTAGGGTTAGGGTTAGGGTCAGGCCTAGGGTTAGGGTTCTGCAAACTAAAAGGCCCAGAGCTACGGGCACACTGCAGCTGCAAAGGGCATCCCAGGGGCATCCCAAAACTGCCACAAGCTGGCCTCCTCGAGGGCTTTCTCCTTGGCACCTGCCCTAACCCTAGGCTGATTGGCTGCCCGACCTAGGGTTAGGGTTAGGGTTACGCCTAGGGTTAGGGTTCTGCAAACTAAAAGGCCCAGAGCTACGGGCACACTGCAGCTGCAAAGGGCATCCCAGGGGCATCGCAAAACTGCCACAAGCTGGCCTCCTCGAGGGCTTTCTCCTTGGCACCTGCCCTAACCCTAGGCTGATTGGCTGCCCGACCTAGGGTTAGGGTTAGGGTTAGGCCTAGGGTTAGGGTTCTGCAAACTAAAAGGCCCAGAGCTATGGGCACACTGCAGCTGCAAAGGGCATCCCAGGGGCATCGCAAAACTGCCACAAGCTGGCCTCCTCGAGGGCTTTCTCCTTGGCACCTGCCCTAACCCTAGGCTGATTGGCTGCCCGACCTAGGGTTAGGGTTAGGGTTACGCCTAGGGTTAGGGTTCTGCAAACTAAAAGGCCCAGAGCTACGGGCACACTGCAGCTGCAAAGGGCATCCCAGGGGCATCGCAAAACTGCCACAAGCTGGCCTCCTCGAGGGCTTTCTCCTTGGCACCTGCCCTAACCCTAGGCTGATTGGCTGCCCGACCTAGGGTTAGGGTTAGGGTTACGCCTAGGGTTAGGGTTCTGCAAACTAAAAGGCCCAGAGCTACGGGCACACTGCAGCTGCAAAGGGCATCCCAGGGGCATCGCAAAACTGCCACAAGCTGGCCTCCTCGAGGGCTTTCTCCTTGGCACCTGCCCTAACCCTAGGCTGATTGGCTGCCCGACCTAGGGTTAGGGTTAGGGTTAGGGTTAGGCCTAGGGTTAGGGTTCTGCAAACTAAAAGGCCCAGAGCTACGGGCACACTGCAGCTGCAAAGGGCATCCCAGGGGCATCGCAAAACTGCCACAAGCTGGCCTCCTCGAGGGCTTTCTCCTTGGCACCTGCCCTAACCCTAGTCTGATTGGCTGCCCGACCTAGGGTTAGGGTTAGGGTTAGGGTTACACCTAGGGTTAGGGTTCTGCAAACTAAAAGGCCCAGAGCTACGGGCACACTGCAGCTGCAAAGGGCATCCCAGGGGCATCGCAAAACTGCCACAAGCTGGCCTCCTTGAGGGCTTTCTCCTTGGCACCTGCCCTAACCCTAGGCTGATTGGCTGCCCGACCTAGGGTTAGGGTTAGGGTTACGCCTAGGGTTAGGGTTCTGCAAACTAAAAGGCCCAGAGCTACGGGCACACTGCAGCTGCAAAGGGCATCCCAGGGGCATCGCAAAACTGCCACAAGCTGGCCTCCTCGAGGGCTTTCTCCTTGGCACCTGCCCTAACCCTAGGCTGATTGGCTGCCCGACCTAGGGTTAGGGTTAGGGTTACACCTAGGGTTAGGGTTCTGCAAACTAAAAGGCCCAGAGCTACGGGCACACTGCAGCTGCAAAGGGCATCCCAGGGGCATCGCAAAACTGCCACAAGCTGGCCTCCTAGAGGGCTTTCTCCTTGGCACCTGCCCTAACCCTAGGCTGATTGGCTGCCCGACCTAGGGTTAGGGTTAGGGTTAGGGTTACACCTAGGGTTAGGGTTCTGCAAACTAAAAGGCCCAGAGCTACGGGCACACTGCAGCTGCAAAGGGCATCCCAGGGGCATCCCAAAACTGCCACAAGCTGGCCTCCTCGAGGGCTTTCTCCTTGGCACCTGCCCTAACCCTAGGCTGATTGGCTGCCCGACCTAGGGTTAGGGTTAGGGTTACGCCTAGGGTTAGGGTTCTGCAAACTAAAAGGCCCAGAGCTACGGGCACACTGCAGCTGCAAAGGGCATCCCAGGGGCATCCCAAAACTGCCACAAGCTGGCCTCCTCGAGGGCTTTCTCCTTGGCACCTGCCCTAACCCTAGGCTGATTGGCTGCCCGACCTAGGGTTAGGGTTACGCCTAGGGTTAGGGTTCTGCAAACTAAAAGGCCCAGAGCTACGGGCACACTGCAGCTGCAAAGGGCATCCCAGGGGCATCGCAAAACTGCCACAAGCTGGCCTCCTCGAGGGCTTTCTCCTTGGCACCTGCCCTAACCCTAGGCTGATTGGCTGCCCGACCTAGGGTTAGGGTTAGGGTTAGGGTTACGCCTAGGGTTAGGGTTCTGCAAACTAAAAGGCCCAGAGCTACGGGCACACTGCAGCTGCAAAGGGCATCCCAGGGGCATCGCAAAACTGCCACAAGCTGGCCTCCTCGAGGGCTTTCTCCTTGGCACCTGCCCTAACCCTAGGCTGATTGGCTGCCCGACCTAGGGTTAGGGTTAGGGTTAGGGTTACACCTAGGGTTAGGGTTCTGCAAACTAAAAGGCCCAGAGCTACGGGCACACTGCAGCTGCAAAGGGCATCCCAGGGGCATCGCAAAACTGCCACAAGCTGGCCTCCTCGAGGGCTTTCTCCTGGGCACCTGCCCTAACCCTAGGCTGATTGGCTGCCCGACCTAGGGTTAGGGTTAGGGTTAGGGTTACGCCTAGGGTTAGGGTTCTGCAAACTAAAAGGCCCAGAGCTACGGGCACACTGCAGCTGCAAAGGGCATCCCAGGGGCATCGCAAAACTGCCACAAGCTGGCCTCCTCGAGGGCTTTCTCCTTGGCACCTGCCCTAACCCTAGGCTGATTGGCTGCCCGACCTAGGGTTAGGGTTAGGGTTAGGGTTACACCTAGGGTTAGGGTTCTGCAAACTAAAAGGCCCAGAGCTACGGGCACACTGCAGCTGCAAAGGGCATCCCAGGGGCATCGCAAAACTGCCACAAGCTGGCCTCCTCGAGGGCTTTCTTCTTGGCACCTGCCCTAACCCTAGGCTGATTGGCTGCCCGACCTAGGGTTAGGGTTAGGGTTACGCCTAGGGTTAGGGTTCTGCAAACTAAAAGGCCCAGAGCTACGGGCACACTGCAGCTGCAAAGGGCATCCCAGGGGCATCGCAAAACTGCCACAAGCTGGCCTCCTCGAGGGCTTTCTCCTTGGCACCTGCCCTAACCCTAGGCTGATTGGCTGCCCGACCTAGGGTTAGGGTTAGGGTTACACCTAGGGTTAGGGTTCTGCAAACTAAAAGGCCCAGAGCTACGGGCACACTGCAGCTGCAAAGGGCATCCCAGGGGCATCCCAAAACTGCCACAAGCTGGCCTCCTCGAGGGCTTTCTCCTTGGCACCTGCCCTAACCCTAGGCTGATTGGCTGCCCGACCTAGGGTTAGGGTTAGGGTTACGCCTAGGGTTAGGGTTCTGCAAACTAAAAGGCCCAGAGCTACGGGCACACTGCAGCTGCAAAGGGCATCCCAGGGGCATCGCAAAACTGCCACAAGCTGGCCTCCTCGAGGGCTTTCTCCTTGGCACCTGCCCTAACCCTAGGCTGATTGGCTGCCCGACCTAGGGTTAGGGTTAGGGTTAGGGTTACACCTAGGGTTAGGGTTCTGCAAACTAAAAGGCCCAGAGCTACGGGCACACTGCAGCTGCAAAGGGCATCCCAGGGGCATCGCAAAACTGCCACAAGCTGGCCTCCTCGAGGGCTTTCTTCTTGGCACCTGCCCTAACCCTAGGCTGATTGGCTGCCCGACCTAGGGTTAGGGATAGGGTTGCACCTAGGGTTAGGGTTCTGCAAACTAAAAGGCCCAGAGCTACGGGCACACTGCAGCTGCAAAGGGCATCCCAGGGGCATCGCAAAACTGCCACAAGCTGGCCTCCTCGAGGGCTTTCTCCTTGGCACCTGCCCTAACCCTAGGCTGATTGGCTGCCCGACCTAGGGTTAGGGTTAGGGTTACGCCTAGGGTTAGGGTTCTGCAAACTAAAAGGCCCAGAGCTACGGGCACACTGCAGCTGCAAAGGGCATCCCAGGGGCATCCCAAAACTGCCACAAGCTGGCCTCCTCGAGGGCTTTCTCCTTGGCACCTGCCCTAACCCTAGGCTGATTGGCTGCCCGACCTAGGGTTAGGGTTAGGGTTAGGGTTACACCTAGGGTTAGGGTTCTGCAAACTAAAAGGCCCAGAGCTACGGGCACACTGCAGCTGCAAAGGGCATCCCAGGGGCATCGCAAAACTGCCACAAGCTGGCCTCCTCGAGGGCTTTCTTCTTGGCACCTGCCCTAACCCTAGGCTGATTGGCTGCCCGACCTAGGGTTAGGGTTAGGGTTACACCTAGGGTTAGGGTTCTGCAAACTAAAAGGCCCAGAGCTACGGGCACACTGCAGCTGCAAAGGGCATCCCAGGGGCATCGCAAAACTGCCACAAGCTGGCCTCCTCGAGGGCTTTCTCCTTGGCACCTGCCCTAACCCTAGGCTGATTGGCTGCCCGACCTAGGGTTAGGGTTAGGGTTACACCTAGGGTTAGGGTTCTGCAAAATAAAAGGCCCAGAGCTACGGGCACACTGCAGCTGCAAAGGGCATCCCAGGGGCATCGCAAAACTGCCACAAGCTGGCCTCCTCGAGGGCTTTCTCCTTGGCACCTGCCCTAACCCTAGGCTGATTGGCTGCCCGACCTAGGGTTAGGGTTAGGGTTACGCCTAGGGTTAGGGTTCTGCAAACTAAAAGGCCCAGAGCTACGGGCACACTGCAGCTGCAAAGGGCATCCCAGGGGCATCGCAAAACTGCCACAAGCTGGCCTCCTCGAGGGCTTTCTCCTTGGCACCTGCCCTAACCCTAGGCTGATTGGCTGCCCGACCTAGGGTTAGGGTTAGGGTTACGCCTAGGGTTAGGGTTCTGCAAACTAAAAGGCCCAGAGCTACGGGCACACTGCAGCTGCAAAGGGCATCCCAGGGGCATCGCAAAACTGCCACAAGCTGGCCTCCTCGAGGGCTTTCTCCTTGGCACCTGCCCTAACCCTAGGCTGATTGGCTGCCCGACCTAGGGTTAGGGTTAGGGTTACACCTAGGGTTAGGGTTCTGCAAACTAAAAGGCCCAGAGCTACGGGCACACTGCAGCTGCAAAGGGCATCCCAGGGGCATCGCAAAACTGCCACAAGCTGGCCTCCTCGAGGGCTTTCTTCTTGGCACCTGCCCTAACCCTAGGCTGATTGGCTGCCCGAACTAGGGTTAGGGTTACGCCTAGGGTTAGGGTTCTGCAAACTAAAAGGCCCAGAGCTACGGGCACACTGCAGCTGCAAAGGGCATCCCAGGGGCATCCCAAAACTGCCACAAGCTGGCCTCCTTGAGGGCTTTCTCCTTGGCACCTGCCCTAACCCTAGGCTGATTGGCTGCCCGACCTAGGGTTAGGGTTAGGGTTAGGGTTACACCTAGGGTTAGGGTTCTGCAAACTAAAAGGCCCAGAGCTACGGGCACACTGCAGCTGCAAAGGGCATCCCAGGGGCATCGCAAAACTGCCACAAGCTGGCCTCCTCGAGGGCTTTCTTCTTGGCACCTGCCCTAACCCTAGGCTGATTGGCTGCCCGACCTAGGGTTAGGGTTAGGGTTAGGCCTAGGGTTAGGGTTCTGCAAACTAAAAGGCCCAGAGCTACAGGCACATTGCAGCTGCAAAGGGCATCCCAGGGGCATCGCAAAACTGCCACAAGCTGGCCTCCTCGAGGGCTTTCTCCTTGGCACCTGCCCTAACCCTAGGCTGATTGGCTGCCCGACCTAGGGTTAGGGTTAGGCCTAGGGTTACACCTAGGGTTAGGGTTCTGCAAACTAAAAGGCCCAGAGCTACGGGCACACTGCAGCTGCAAAGGGCATCCCAGGGGCATCGCAAAACTGCCACAAGCTGGCCTCCTCGAGGGCTTTCTTCTTGGCACCTGCCCTAACCCTAGGCTGATTGGCTGCCCGACCTAGGGTTAGGGTTAGGGTTACACCTAGGGTTACGGTTCTGCAAACTAAAAGGCCCAGAGCTACGGGCACACTGCAGCTGCAAAGGGCATCCCAGAGGCATCCCAAAACTGCCACAAGCTGGCCTCCTCGAGGGCTTTCTCCTTGGCACCTGCCCTAACCCTAGGCTGATTGGCTGCCCGACCTAGGGTTAGGGTTAGGGTTAGGGTTACACCTAGGGTTAGGGTTCTGCAAACTAAAAGGCCCAGAGCTACGGGCACACTGCAGCTGCAAAGGGCATCCCAGGGGCATCGCAAAACTGCCACAAGCTGGCCTCCTCGAGGGCTTTCTTCTTGGCACCTGCCCTAACCCTAGGCTGATTGGCTGCCCGGCATAGGGTTAGGGTTAGGGTTACGCCTAGGGTTAGGGTTCTGCAAACTAAAAGGCCCAGAGCTACGGGCACACTGCAGCTGCAAAGGGCATCCCAGGGGCATCGCAAAACTGCCACAAGCTGGCCTCCTCGAGGGCTTTCTCCTTGGCACCTGCCCTAACCCTAGGCTGATTGGCTGCCCGACCTAGGGTTAGGGTTAGGGTTAGGCCTAGGGTTAGGGTTCTGCAAACTAAAAGGCCCAGAGCTACGAGCACACTGCAGCTGCAAAGGGCATCCCAGGGGCATCGCAAAACTGCCACAAGCTGGCCTCCTCGAGGGCTTTCTCCTTGGCACCTGCCCTAACCCTAGGCTGATTGGCTGCCCGACCTAGGGTTAGGGTTAGGGTTACGCCTAGGGTTAGGGTTCTGCAAACTAAAAGGCCCAGAGCTACGGGCACACTGCAGCTGCAAAGGGCATCCCAGGGGCATCGCAAAACTGCCACAAGCTGGCCTCCTCGAGGGCTTTCTCCTTGGCACCTGCCCTAACCCTAGGCTGATTGGCTGCCCTGCCTAGGGTTAGGGTTAGGGTTACGCCTAGGGTTAGGGTTCTGCAAACTAAAAGGCCCAGAGCTACGGGCACACTGCAGCTGCAAAGGGCATCCCAGGGGCAACGCAAAACTGCCACAAGCTGGCCTCCTCGAGGGCTTTCTCCTTGGCACCTGCCCTAACCCTAGGCTGATTGGCTGCCCGACCTAGGGTTAGGGTTAGGGTTACACCTAGGGTCAGGGTTCTGCAAACTAAAAGGCCCAGAGCTACGGGCACACTGCAGCTGCAAAGGGCATCCCAGGGGCATCGCAAAACTGCCACAAGCTGGCCTCCTCGAGGGCTTTCTCCTTGGCACCTGCCCTAACCCTAGGCTGATTGGCTGCCCGACCTAGGGTTAGGGTTAGGGTTACGCCTAGGGTTAGGGTTCTGCAAACTAAAAGGCCCAGAGCTACGGGCACACTGCAGCTGCAAAGGGCATCCCAGGGGCATCGCAAAACTGCCACAAGCTGGCCTCCTCGAGGGCTTTCTCCTTGGCACCTGCCCTAACCCTAGGCTGATTGGCTGCCCGACCTAGGGTTAGGGTTAGGCCTAGGGTTACACCTAGGGTTAGGGTTCTGCAAACTAAAAGGCCCAGAGCTACGGGCACACTGCAGCTGCAAAGGGCATCCCAGGGGCATCGCAAAACTGCCACAAGCTGGCCTCCTCGAGGGCTTTCTCCTTGGCACCTGCCCTAACCCTAGGCTGATTGGCTGCCCGACCTAGGGTTAGGGTTAGGGTTACGCCTAGGGTTAGGGTTCTGCAAACTAAAAGGCCCAGAGCTACGGGCACACTGCAGCTGCAAAGGGCATCCCAGGGGCATCGCAAAACTGCCACAAGCTGGCCTCCTCGAGGGCTTTCTCCTTGGCACCTGCCCTAACCCTAGGCTGATTGGCTGCCCGACCTAGGGTTAGGGTTAGGGTTACGCCGAGGGTTAGGGTTCTGCAAACTAAAAGGCCCAGAGCTACGGGCACACTGCAGCTGCAAAGGGCATCCCAGGGGCATCGCAAAACTGCCACAAGCTGGCCTCCTCGAGGGCTTTCTCCTTGGCACCTGCCCTAACCCTAGGCTGATTGGCTGCCCTGCCTAGGGTTAGGGTTAGGGTTACGCCTAGGGTTAGGGTTCTGCAAACTAAAAGGCCCAGAGCTACGGGCACACTGCAGCTGCAAAGGGCATCCCAGGGGCAACGCAAAACTGCCACAAGCTGGCCTCCTCGAGGGCTTTCTCCTTGGCACCTGCCCTAACCCTAGGCTGATTGGCTGCCCGACCTAGGGTTAGGGTTAGGGTTACACCTAGGGTTAGGGTTCTGCAAACTAAAAGGCCCAGAGCTACGGGCACACTGCAGCTGCAAAGGGCATCCCAGGGGCATCGCAAAACTGCCACAAGCTGGCCTCCTCGAGGGCTTTCTCCTTGGCACCTGCCCTAACCCTAGGCTGATTGGCTGCCCGACCTAGGGTTAGGGTTACGCCTAGGGTTAGGGTTCTGCAAACTAAAAGGCCCAGAGCTACGGGCACACTGCAGCTGCAAAGGGCATCCCAGGGGCATCCCAAAACTGCCACAAGCTGGCCTCCTCGAGGGCTTTCTCCTTGGCACCTGCCCTAACCCTAGGCTGATTGGCTGCCCGACCTAGGGTTAGGGTTAGGGTTAGGGTTACACCTAGGGTTAGGGTTCTGCAAACTAAAAGGCCCAGAGCTACGGGCACACTGCAGCTGCAAAGGGCATCCCAGGGGCATCGCAAAACTGCCACAAGCTGGCCTCCTCGAGGGCTTTCTTCTTGGCACCTGCCCTAACCCTAGGCTGATTGGCTGCCCGACCTAGGGTTAGGGTTAGGGTTACGCCTAGGGTTAGGGTTCTGCAAACTAAAAGGCCCAGAGCTACGGGCACACTGCAGCTGCAAAGGGCATCCCAGGGGCATCGCAAAACTGCCACAAGCTGGCCTCCTCGAGGGCTTTCTCCTTGGCACCTGCCCTAACCCTAGGCTGATTGGCTGCCCGACCTAGGGTTAGGGTTAGGGTTAGGGTTACACCTAGGGTTAGGGTTCTGCAAACTAAAAGGCCCAGAGCTACGGGCACACTGCAACTGCAAAGGGCATCCCAGGGGCATCGCAAAACTGCCACAAGCTGGCCTCCTCGAGGGCTTTCTTCTTGGCACCTGCCCTAACCCTAGGCTGATTGGCTGCCCGACCTAGGGTTAGGGTTAGGGTTACGCCTAGGGTTAGGGTTCTGCAAACTAAAAGGCCCAGAGCTACGGGCACACTGCAGCTGCAAAGGGCATCCCAGGGGCATCGCAAAACTGCCACAAGCTGGCCTCCTCGAGGGCTTTCTCCTTGGCACCTGCCCTAACCCTAGGCTGATTGGCTGCCCGACCTAGGGTTAGGGTTAGGGTTACGCCTAGGGTTAGGTTTCTGCAAACTAAAAGGCCCAGAGCTACGGGCACACTGCAGCTGCAAAGGGCATCCCAGGGGCATCGCAAAACTGCCACAAGCTGGCCTCCTCGAGGGCTTTCTCCTTGGCACCTGCCCTAACCCTAGGCTGATTGGCTGCCCGACCTAGGGTTAGGGTTAGGGTTAGGCCTAGGGTTAGGGTTCTGCAAACTAAAAGGCCCAGAGCTACGGGCACACTGCAGCTGCAAAGGGCATCCCAGGGGCATCGCAAAACTGCCACAAGCTGGCCTCCTCGAGGGCTTTCTCCTTGGCACCTGCCCTAACCCTAGGCTGATTGGCTGCCCGACCTAGGGTTAGGGTTAGGGTTACACCTAGGGTTAGGGTTCTGCAAACTAAAAGGCCCAGAGCTACGGGCACACTGCAGCTGCAAAGGGCATCCCAGGGGCATCGCAAAACTGCCACAAGCTGGCCTCCTCGAGGGCTTTCTCCTTGGCACCTGCCCTAACCCTAGGCTGATTGGCTGCCCGACCTAGGGTTAGGGTTAGGGTTAGGGTTACGCCTAGGGTTAGGGTTCTGCAAAATAAAAGGCCCAGAGCTACGGGCACACTGCAGCTGCAAAGGGCATCCCAGGGGCATCGCAAAACTGCCACAAGCTGGCCTCCTCGAGGGCTTTCTCCTTGGCACCTGCCCTAACCCTAGGCTGATTGGCTGCCCGACCTAGGGTTAGGGTTAGGGTTACGCCTAGGGTTAGGGTTCTGCAAACTAAAAGGCCCAGAGCTACGGGCACACTGCAGCTGCAAAGGGCATCCCAGGGGCATCGCAAAACTGCCACAAGCTGGCCTCCTCGAGGGCTTTCTCCTTGGCACCTGCCCTAACCCTAGGCTGATTGGCTGCCCGACCTAGGGTTAGGGTTAGGGTTACACCTAGGGTTAGGGTTCTGCAAACTAAAAGGCCCAGAGCTACGGGCACACTGCAGCTGCAAAGGGCATCCCAGGGGCATCGCAAAACTGCCACAAGCTGGCCTCCTCGAGGGCTTTCTTCTTGGCACCTGCCCTAACCCTAGGCTGATTGGCTGCCCGACCTAGGGTTAGGGTTAGGGTTACGCCTAGGGTTAGGGTTCTGCAAACTAAAAGGCCCAGAGCTACGGGCACACTGCAGCTGCAAAGGGCATCCCAGGGGCATCGCAAAACTGCCACAAGCTGGCCTCCTCGAGGGCTTTCTCCTTGGCACCTGCCCTAACCCTAGGCTGATTGGCTGCCCGACCTAGGGTTAGGGTTAGGGTTACGCCTAGGGTTAGGTTTCTGCAAACTAAAAGGCCCAGAGCTACGGGCACACTGCAGCTGCAAAGGGCATCCCAGGGGCATCGCAAAACTGCCACAAGCTGGCCTCCTCGAGGGCTTTCTCCTTGGCACCTGCCCTAACCCTAGGCTGATTGGCTGCCCGACCTAGGGTTAGGGTTAGGGTTAGGCCTAGGGTTAGGGTTCTGCAAACTAAAAGGCCCAGAGCTACGGGCACACTGCAGCTGCAAAGGGCATCCCAGGGGCATCGCAAAACTGCCACAAGCTGGCCTCCTCGAGGGCTTTCTCCTTGGCACCTGCCCTAACCCTAGGCTGATTGGCTGCCCGACCTAGGGTTAGGGTTAGGGTTACACCTAGGGTTAGGGTTCTGCAAACTAAAAGGCCCAGAGCTACGGGCACACTGCAGCTGCAAAGGGCATCCCAGGGGCATCGCAAAACTGCCACAAGCTGGCCTCCTCGAGGGCTTTCTCCTTGGCACCTGCCCTAACCCTAGGCTGATTGGCTGCCCGACCTAGGGTTAGGGTTAGGGTTAGGGTTACGCCTAGGGTTAGGGTTCTGCAAAATAAAAGGCCCAGAGCTACGGGCACACTGCAGCTGCAAAGGGCATCCCAGGGGCATCGCAAAACTGCCACAAGCTGGCCTCCTCGAGGGCTTTCTCCTTGGCACCTGCCCTAACCCTAGGCTGATTGGCTGCCCGACCTAGGGTTAGGGTTAGGGTTAGGGTTAGGGTTACACCTAGGGTTAGGGTTCTGCAAACTAAAAGGCCCAGAGCTACGGGCACACTGCAGCTGCAAAGGGCATCCCAGGGGCATCGCAAAACTGCCACAAGCTGGCCTCCTCGAGGGCTTTCTTCTTGGCACCTGCCCTAACCCTAGGCTGATTGGCTGCCCGACCTAGGGTTAGGGTTAGGGTTACACCTAGGGTTAGGGTTCTGCAAACTAAAAGGCCCAGAGCTACGGGCACACTGCAGCTGCAAAGGGCATCCCAGGGGCATCGCAAAAGTGCCACAAGCTGGCCTCCTCGAGGGCTTTCTCCTGGGCACCTGCCCTAACCCTAGGCTGATTGGCTGCCCGACCTAGGGTTAGGGTTAGGGTTAGGGTTACACCTAGGGTTAGGGTTCTGCAAACTAAAAGGCCCAGAGCTACGGGCACACTGCAGCTGCAAAGGGCATCCCAGGGGCATCGCAAAACTGCCACAAGCTGGCCTCCTCGAGGGCTTTCTTCTTGGCACCTGCCCTAACCCTAGGCTGATTGGCTGCCCGACCTAGGGTTAGGGTTAGGGTTACACCTAGGGTTAGGGTTCTGCAAACTAAAAGGCCCAGAGCTACGGGCACACTGCAGCTGCAAAGGGCATCCCAGGGGCATCGCAAAACTGCCACAAGCTGGCCTCCTCGAGGGCTTTCTCCTTGGCACCTGCCCTAACCCTAGGCTGATTGGCTGCCCGACCTAGGGTTAGGGTTAGGGTTAGGCCTAGGGTTAGGGTTCTGCAAACTAAAAGGCCCAGAGCTACGGGCACACTGCAGCTGCAAAGGGCATCCCAGGGGCATCGCAAAACTGCCACAAGCTGGCCTCCTCGAGGGCTTTCTTCTTGGCACCTGCCCTAACCCTAGGCTGATTGGCTGCCCGACCTAGGGTTAGGGTTAGGGTTACACCTAGGGTTAGGGTTCTGCAAACTAAAAGGCCCAGAGCTACGGGCACACTGCAGCTGCAAAGGGCATCCCAGGGGCATCGCAAAACTGCCACAAGCTGGCCTCCTCGAGGGCTTTCTCCTTGGCACCTGCCCTAACCCTAGGCTGATTGGCTGCCCGACATAGGGTTAGGGTTAGGGTTAGGGTTACACCTAGGGTTAGGGTTCTGCAAACTAAAAGGCCCAGAGCTACGGGCACACTGCAGCTGCAAAGGGCATCCCAGGGGCATCGCAAAACTGCCACAAGCTGGCCTCCTCGAGGGCATTCTTCTTGGCACCTGCCCTAACCCTAGGCTGATTGGCTGCCCGACCTAGGGTTAGGGTTAGGGTTACACCTAGGGTTAGGGTTCTGCAAACTAAAAGGCCCAGAGCTACGGGCACACTGCAGCTGCAAAGGGCATCCCAGGGGCATCCCAAAACTGCCACAAGCTGGCCTCCTCGAGGGCTTTCTCCTTGGCACCTGCCCTAACCCTAGGCTGATTGGCTGCCCGACCTAGGGTTAGGGTTAGGGTTACGCCTAGGGTTAGGGTTCTGCAAACTAAAAGGCCCAGAGCTACGGGCACACTGCAGCTGCAAAGGGCATCCCAGGGGCATCCCAAAACTGCCACAAGCTGGCCTCCTCGAGGGCTTTCTCCTTGGCACCTGCCCTAACCCTAGGCTGATTGGCTGCCCGACCTAGGGTTAGGGTTAGGGTTACACCTAGGGTTAGGGTTCTGCAAACTAAAAGGCCCAGAGCTACGGGCACACTGCAGCTGCAAAGGGCATCCCAGGGGCATCGCAAAACTGCCACAAGCTGGCCTCCTCGAGGGCTTTCTTCTTGGCACCTGCCCTAACCCTAGGCTGATTGGCTGCCCGACCTAGGGTTAGGGTTACGCCTAGGGTTAGGGTTCTGCAAAATAAAAGGCCCAGAGCTACGGGCACACTTGAGCTGCAAAGGGCATCCCAGGGGCATCGCAAAACTGCCACAAGCTGGCCTCCTCGAGGGCTTTCTCCTTGGCACCTGCCCTAACCCTAGGCTGATTGGCTGCCCGACCTAGGGTTAGGGTTAGGGTTACACCTAGGGTTAGGGTTCTGCAAACTAAAAGGCCCAGAGCTACGGGCACACTGCAGCTGCAAAGGGCATCCCAGGGGCATCGCAAAACTGCCACAAGCTGGCCTCCTCGAGGGCTTTCTTCTTGGCACCTGCCCTAACCCTAGGCTGATTGGCTGCCCGACCTAGGGTTAGGGTTAGGGTTACACCTAGGGTTAGGGTTCTGCAAACTAAAAGGCCCAGAGCTACGGGCACACTGCAGCTGCAAAGGGCATCCCAGGGGCATCGCAAAACTGCCACAAGCTGGCCTCCTCGAGGGCTTTCTCCTTGGCACCTGCCCTAACCCTAGGCTGATTGGCTGCCCGACCTAGGGTTAGGGTTAGGGTTAGGCCTAGGGTTAGGGTTCTGCAAACTAAAAGGCCCAGAGCTACGGGCACACTGCAGCTGCAAAGGGCATCCCAGGGGCATCGCAAAACTGCCACAAGCTGGCCTCCTCGAGGGCTTTCTCCTTGGCACCTGCCCTAACCCTAGGCTGATTGGCTGCCCGACCTAGGGTTAGGGTTAGGGTTACACCTAGGGTTAGGGTTCTGCAAACTAAAAGGCCCAGAGCTACGGGCACACTGCAGCTGCAAAGGGCATCCCAGGGGCATCGCAAAACTGCCACAAGCTGGCCTCCTCGAGGGCTTTCTTCTTGGCACCTGCCCTAACCCTAGGCTGATTGGCTGCCCGACCTAGGGTTAGGGTTAGGGTTACACCTAGGGTTAGGGTTCTGCAAACTAAAAGGCCCAGAGCTACGGGCACACTGCAGCTGCAAAGGGCATCCCAGGGGCATCCCAAAACTGCCACAAGCTGGCCTCCTCGAGGGCTTTCTCCTTGGCACCTGCCCTAACCCTAGGCTGATTGGCTGCCCGACCTAGGGTTAGGGTTAGGGTTACACCTAGGGTTAGGGTTCTGCAAACTAAAAGGCCCAGAGCTACGGGCACACTGCAGCTGCAAAGGGCATCCCAGGGGCATCGCAAAACTGCCACAAGCTGGCCTCCTCGAGGGCTTTCTCCTTGGCACCTGCCCTAACCCTAGGCTGATTGGCTGCCCGACCTAGGGTTAGGGTTAGGGTTAGGGTTACACCTAGGGTTAGGGTTCTGCAAACTAAAAGGCCCAGAGCTACGGGCACACTGCAGCTGCAAAGGGCATCCCAGGGGCATCCCAAAACTGCCACAAGCTGGCCTCCTCGAGGGCTTTCTTCTTGGCACCTGCCCTAACCCTAGGCTGATTGGCTGCCCGACCTAGGGTTAGGGTTAGGGTTACGCCTAGGGTTAGGGTTCTGCAAACTAAAAGGCCCAGAGCTACGGGCACACTGCAGCTGCAAAGGGCATCCCAGGGGCATCGCAAAACTGCCACAAGCTGGCCTCCTCGAGGGCTTTCTCCTTGGCACCTGCCCTAACCCTAGGCTGATTGGCTGCCCGACCTAGGGTTAGGGTTAGGGTTAGGCCTAGGGTTAGGGTTCTGCAAACTAAAAGGCCCAGAGCTACGGGCACACTGCAGCTGCAAAGGGCATCCCAGGGGCATCGCAAAACTGCCACAAGCTGGCCTCCTCGAGGGCTTTCTTCTTGGCACCTGCCCTAACCCTAGGCTGATTGGCTGCCCGACCTAGGGTTAGGGTTAGGGTTACACCTAGGGTTAGGGTTCTGCAAACTAAAAGGCCCAGAGCTACGGGCACACTGCAGCTGCAAAGGGCATCCCAGGGGCATCGCAAAACTGCCACAAGCTGGCCTCCTCGAGGGCTTTCTCCTTGGCACCTGCCCTAACCCTAGGCTGATTGGCTGCCCGACCTAGGGTTAGGGTTAGGGTTACACCTAGGGTTAGGGTTCTGCAAACTAAAAGGCCCAGAGCTACGGGCACACTGCAGCTGCAAAGGGCATCCCAGGGGCATCGCAAAACTGCCACAAGCTGGCCTCCTCGAGGGCTTTCTCCTTGGCACCTGCCCTAACCCTAGGCTGATTGGCTGCCCGACCTAGGGTTAGGGTTAGGGTTACGCCTAGGGTTAGGGTTCTGCAAACTAAAAGGCCCAGAGCTACGGGCACACTGCAGCTGCAAAGGGCATCCCAGGGGCATCGCAAAACTGCCACAAGCTGGCCTCCTCGAGGGCATTCTTCTTGGCACCTGCCCTAACCCTAGGCTGATTGGCTGCCCGACCTAGGGTTAGGGTTAGGGTTACACCTAGGGTTAGGGTTCTGCAAACTAAAAGGCCCAGAGCTACGGGCACGCTGCAGCTGCAAAGGGCATCCCAGGGGCATCCCAAAACTGCCACAAGCTGGCCTCCTCGAGGGCTTTCTCCTTGGCACCTGCCCTAACCCTAGGCTGATTGGCTGCCCGACCTAGGGTTAGGGTTAGGGTTACGCCTAGGGTTAGGGTTCTGCAAACTAAAAGGCCCAGAGCTACGGGCACACTGCAGCTGCAAAGGGCATCCCAGGGGCATCCCAAAACTGCCACAAGCTGGCCTCCTCGAGGGCTTTCTCCTTGGCACCTGCCCTAACCCTAGGCTGATTGGCTGCCCGACCTAGGGTTAGGGTTAGGGTTACACCTAGGGTTAGGGTTCTGCAAACTAAAAGGCCCAGAGCTACGGGCACACTGCAGCTGCAAAGGGCATCCCAGGGGCATCGCAAAACTGCCACAAGCTGGCCTCCTCGAGGGCTTTCTTCTTGGCACCTGCCCTAACCCTAGGCTGATTGGCTGCCCGACCTAGGGTTAGGGTTAGGGTTAGGGTTACGCCTAGGGTTAGGGTTCTGCAAAATAAAAGGCCCAGAGCTACGGGCACACTGCAGCTGCAAAGGGCATCCCAGGGGCATCCCAAAACTGCCACAAGCTGGCCTCCTCGAGGGCTTTCTCCTTGGCACCTGCCCTAACCCTAGGCTGATTGGCTGCCCGACCAAGGGTTAGGGTTAGGGTTACGCCTAGGGTTAGGGTTCTGCAAACTAAAAGGCCCAGAGCTACGGGCACACTGCAGCTGCAAAGGGCATCCCAGGGGCATCGCAAAACTGCCACAAGCTGGCCTCCTCGAGGGCTTTCTCCTTGGCACCTGCCCTAACCCTAGGCTGATTGGCTGCCCTGCCTAGGGTTAGGGTTAGGGTTACGCCTAGGGTTAGGGTTCTGCAAACTAAAAGGCCCAGAGCTACGGGCACACTGCAGCTGCAAAGGGCGTCCCAGGGGCATCGCAAAACTGCCACAAGCTGGCCTCCTCGAGGGCTTTCTCCTTGGCACCTGCCCTAACCCTAGGCTGATTGGCTGCCCGACCTAGGGTTAGGGTTAGGGTTACGCCTAGGGTTAGGGTTCTGCAAACTAAAAGGCCCAGAGCTACGGGCACACTGCAGCTGCAAAGGGCATCCCAGGGGCATCGCAAAACTGCCACAAGCTGGCCTCCTCGAGGGCTTTCTCCTTGGCACCTGCCCTAACCCTAGGCTGATTGGCTGCCCGACCTAGGGTTAGGGTTAGGGTTAGGGTTACACCTAGGGTTAGGGTTCTGCAAACTAAAAGGCCCAGAGCTACGGGCACACTGCAGCTGCAAAGGGCATCCCAGGGGCATCGCAAAACTGCCACAAGCTGGCCTCCTCGAGGGCTTTCTTCTTGGCACCTGCCCTAACCCTAGGCTGATTGGCTGCCCGACCTAGGGTTAGGGTTAGGGTTACGCCTAGGGTTAGGGTTCTGCAAACTAAAAGGCCCAGAGCTACGGGCACACTGCAGCTGCAAAGGGCATCCCAGGGGCATCGCAAAACTGCCACAAGCTGGCCTCCTCGAGGGCTTTCTCCTTGGCACCTGCCCTAACCCTAGGCTGATTGGCTGCCCGACCTAGGGTTAGGGTTAGGGTTAGGGTTAGGCCTAGGGTTAGGGTTCTGCAAACTAAAAGGCCCAGAGCTACGGGCACACTGCAGCTGCAAAGGGCATCCCAGGGGCATCGCAAAACTGCCACAAGCTGGCCTCCTCGAGGGCTTTCTTCTTGGCACCTGCCCTAACCCTAGGCTGATTGGCTGCCCGACCTAGGGTTAGGGTTAGGGTTACACCTAGGGTTAGGGTTCTGCAAACTAAAAGGCCCAGAGCTACGGGCACACTGCAGCTGCAAAGGGCATCCCAGGGGCATCCCAAAACTGCCACAAGCTGGCCTCCTCGAGGGCTTTCTCCTTGGCACCTGCCCTAACCCTAGGCTGATTGGCTGCCCGACCTAGGGTTAGGGTTAGGGTTAGGGTTACACCTAGGGTTAGGGTTCTGCAAACTAAAAGGCCCAGAGCTACGGGCACACTGCAGCTGCAAAGGGCATCCCAGGGGCATCGCAAAACTGCCACAAGCTGGCCTCCTCGAGGGCATTCTTCTTGGCACCTGCCCTAACCCTAGGCTGATTGGCTGCCCGACCTAGGGTTAGGGTTAGGGTTACACCTAGGGTTAGGGTTCTGCAAACTAAAAGGCCCAGAGCTACGGGCACACTGCAGCTGCAAAGGGCATCCCAGGGGCATCCCAAAACTGCCACAAGCTGGCCTCCTCGAGGGCTTTCTCCTTGGCACCTGCCCTAACCCTAGGCTGATTGGCTGCCCGACCTAGGGTTAGGGTTAGGGTTACGCCTAGGGTTAGGGTTCTGCAAACTAAAAGGCCCAGAGCTACGGGCACACTGCAGCTGCAAAGGGCATCCCAGGGGCATCCCAAAACTGCCACAAGCTGGCCTCCTCGAGGGCTTTCTCCTTGGCACCTGCCCTAACCCTAGGCTGATTGGCTGCCCGACCTAGGGTTAGGGTTAGGGTTACACCTAGGGTTAGGGTTCTGCAAACTAAAAGGCCCAGAGCTACGGGCACACTTGAGCTGCAAAGGGCATCCCAGGGGCATCGCAAAACTGCCACAAGCTGGCCTCCTCGAGGGCTTTCTCCTTGGCACCTGCCCTAACCCTAGGCTGATTGGCTGCCCGACCTAGGGTTAGGGTTAGGGTTAGGCCTAGGGTTAGGGTTCTGCAAACTAAAAGGCCCAGAGCTACGGGCACACTGCAGCTGCAAAGGGCATCCCAGGGGCATCGCAAAACTGCCACAAGCTGGCCTCCTCGAGGGCTTTCTCCTTGGCACCTGCCCTAACCCTAGGCTGATTGGCTGCCCGACCTAGGGTTAGGGTTAGGGTTACGCCTAGGGTTAGGGTTCTGCAAACTAAAAGGCCCAGAGCTACGGGCACACTGCAGCTGCAAAGGGCATCCCAGGGGCATCCCAAAACTGCCACAAGCTGGCCTCCTCGAGGGCTTTCTCCTTGGCACCTGCCCTAACCCTAGGCTGATTGGCTGCCCTGCCTAGGGTTAGGGTTAGGGTTACGCCTAGGGTTAGGGTTCTGCAAACTAAAAGGCCCAGAGCTACGGGCACACTGCAGCTGCAAAGGGCATCCCAGGGGCATCGCAAAACTGCCACAAGCTGGCCTCCTCGAGGGCTTTCTCCTTGGCACCTGCCCTAACCCTAGGCTGATTGGCTGCCCGACCTAGGGTTAGGGTTAGGGTTAGGGTTACACCTAGGGTTAGGGTTCTGCAAACTAAAAGGCCCAGAGCTACGGGCACACTGCAGCTGCAAAGGGCATCCCAGGGGCATCGCAAAACTGCCACAAGCTGGCCTCCTCGAGGGCTTTCTTCTTGGCACCTGCCCTAACCCTAGGCTGATTGGCTGCCCGACCTAGGGTTAGGGTTAGGGTTACGCCTAGGGTTAGGGTTCTGCAAACTAAAAGGCCCAGAGCTACGGGCACACTGCAGCTGCAAAGGGCATCCCAGGGGCATCGCAAAACTGCCACAAGCTGGCCTCCTCGAGGGCTTTCTCCTTGGCACCTGCCCTAACCCTAGGCTGATTGGCTGCCCGACCTAGGGTTAGGGTTAGGGTTAGGGTTACGCCTAGGGTTAGGGTTCTGCAAACTAAAAGGCCCAGAGCTACGGGCACACTGCAGCTGCAAAGGGCATCCCAGGGGCATCGCAAAACTGCCACAAGCTGGCCTCCTCGAGGGCTTTCTTCTTGGCACCTGCCCTAACCCTAGGCTGATTGGCTGCCCGACCTAGGGTTAGGGTTAGGGTTACACCTAGGGTTAGGGTTCTGCAAACTAAAAGGCCCAGAGCTACGGGCACACTGCAGCTGCAAAGGGCATCCCAGGGGCATCCCAAAACTGCCACAAGCTGGCCTCCTCGAGGGCTTTCTCCTTGGCACCTGCCCTAACCCTAGGCTGATTGGCTGCCCGACCTAGGGTTAGGGTTAGGGTTAGGGTTACACCTAGGGTTAGGGTTCTGCAAACTAAAAGGCCCAGAGCTACGGGCACACTGCAGCTGCAAAGGGCATCCCAGGGGCATCGCAAAACTGCCACAAGCTGGCCTCCTCGAGGGCTTTCTCCTTGGCACCTGCCCTAACCCTAGGCTGATTGGCTGCCCGACCTAGGGTTAGGGTTAGGGTTACACCTAGGGTTAGGGTTCTGCAAACTAAAAGGCCCAGAGCTACGGGCACACTGCAGCTGCAAAGGGCATCCCAGGGGCATCGCAAAACTGCCACAAGCTGGCCTCCTCGAGGGCTTTCTCCTTGGCACCTGCCCTAACCCTAGGCTGATTGGCTGCCCGACCTAGGGTTAGGGTTAGGGTTAGGCCTAGGGTTAGGGTTCTGCAAACTAAAAGGCCCAGAGCTACGGGCACACTGCAGCTGCAAAGGGCATCCCAGGGGCATCGCAAAACTGCCACAAGCTGGCCTCCTCGAGGGCTTTCTTCTTGGCACCTGCCCTAACCCTAGGCTGATTGGCTGCCCGACCTAGGGTTAGGGTTAGGGTTACGCCTAGGGTTAGGGTTCTGCAAACTAAAAGGCCCAGAGCTACAGGCACACTGCAGCTGCAAAGGGCATCCCAGGGGCATCGCAAAACTGCCACAAGCTGGCCTCCTCGAGGGCTTTCTCCTTGGCACCTGCCCTAACCCTAGGCTGATTGGCTGCCCGACCTAGGGTTAGGGTTAGGGTTACGCCTAGGGTTAGGGTTCTGCAAACTAAAAGGCCCAGAGCTACGGGCACACTGCAGCTGCAAAGGGCATCCCAGGGGCATCGCAAAACTGCCACAAGCTGGCCTCCTCGAGGGCTTTCTCCTTGGCACCTGCCCTAACCCTAGGCTGATTGGCTGCCCGACCTAGGGTTAGGGTTACGCCTAGGGTTAGGGTTCTGCAAACTAAAAGGCCCAGAGCTACGGGCACACTGCAGCTGCAAAGGGCATCCCAGGGGCATCGCAAAACTGCCACAAGCTGGCCTCCTCGAGGGCTTTCTCCTTGGCACCTGCCCTAACCCTAGGCTGATTGGCTGCCCGACCTAGGGTTAGGGTTAGGGTTACGCCTAGGGTTAGGGTTCTGCAAACTAAAAGGCCCAGAGCTACGGGCACACTGCAGCTGCAAAGGGCATCCCAGGGGCATCCCAAAACTGCCACAAGCTGGCCTCCTCGAGGGCTTTCTTCTTGGCACCTGCCCTAACCCTAGGCTGATTGGCTGCCCGACCTAGGGTTAGGGTTAGGGTTACACCTAGGGTTAGGGTTCTGCAAACTAAAAGGCCCAGAGCTACGGGCACACTGCAGCTGCAAAGGGCATCCCAGGGGCATCGCAAAACTGCCACAAGCTGGCCTCCTCGAGGGCTTTCTCCTTGGCACCTGCCCTAACCCTAGGCTGATTGGCTGCCCGACCTAGGGTTAGGGTTAGGGTTACGCCTAGGGTTAGGGTTCTGCAAACTAAAAGGCCCAGAGCTACGGGCACACTGCAGCTGCAAAGGGCATCCCAGGGGCATCGCAAAACTGCCACAAGCTGGCCTCCTCGAGGGCTTTCTCCTTGGCACCTGCCCTAACCCTAGGCTGATTGGCTGCCCGACCTAGGGTTAGGGTTAGGGTTACGCCTAGGGTTAGGGTTCTGCAAACTAAAAGGCCCAGAGCTACGGGCACACTGCAGCTGCAAAGGGCATCCCAGGGGCATCGCAAAACTGCCACAAGCTGGCCTCCTCGAGGGCTTTCTCCTTGGCACCTGCCCTAACCCTAGGCTGATTGGCTGCCCGACCTAGGGTTAGGGTTAGGGTTACGCCTAGGGTTAGGGTTCTGCAAACTAAAAGGCCCAGAGCTACGGGCACACTGCAGCTGCAAAGGGCATCCCAGGGGCATCGCAAAACTGCCACAAGCTGGCCTCCTCGAGGGCTTTCTTCTTGGCACCTGCCCTAACCCTAGGCTGATTGGCTGCCCGACCTAGGGTTAGGGTTAGGGTTACGCCTAGGGTTAGGGTTCTGCAAACTAAAAGGCCCAGAGCTACGGGCACACTGCAGCTGCAAAGGGCATCCCAGGGGCATCGCAAAACTGCCACAAGCTGGCCTCCTCGAGGGCTTTCTCCTTGGCACCTGCCCTAACCCTAGGCTGATTGGCTGCCCGACCTAGGGTTAGGGTTAGGGTTAGGCCTAGGGTTAGGGTTCTGCAAACTAAAAGGCCCAGAGCTACGGGCACACTGCAGCTGCAAAGGGCATCCCAGGGGCATCGCAAAACTGCCACAAGCTGGCCTCCTCGAGGGCTTTCTTCTTGGCACCTGCCCTAACCCTAGGCTGATTGGCTGCCCGACCTAGGGTTAGGGTTAGGGTTACACCTAGGGTTAGGGTTCTGCAAACTAAAAGGCCCAGAGCTACGGGCACACTGCAGCTGCAAAGGGCATCCCAGGGGCATCGCAAAACTGCCACAAGCTGGCCTCCTCGAGGGCTTTCTCCTTGGCACCTGCCCTAACCCTAGGCTGATTGGCTGCCCGACCTAGGGTTAGGGTTAGGGTTACACCTAGGGTTAGGGTTCTGCAAACTAAAAGGCCCAGAGCTACGGGCACACTGCAGCTGCAAAGGGCATCCCAGGGGCATCGCAAAACTGCCACAAGCTGGCCTCCTCGAGGGCTTTCTCCTTGGCACCTGCCCTAACCCTAGGCTGATTGGCTGCCCGACCTAGGGTTAGGGTTAGGGTTACGCCTAGGGTTAGGGTTCTGCAAACTAAAAGGCCCAGAGCTACGGGCACACTGCAGCTGCAAAGGGCATCCCAGGGGCATCGCAAAACTGCCACAAGCTGGCCTCCTCGAGGGCATTCTTCTTGGCACCTGCCCTAACCCTAGGCTGATTGGCTGCCCGACCTAGGGTTAGGGTTAGGGTTACACCTAGGGTTAGGGTTCTGCAAACTAAAAGGCCCAGAGCTACGGGCACGCTGCAGCTGCAAAGGGCATCCCAGGGGCATCCCAAAACTGCCACAAGCTGGCCTCCTCGAGGGCTTTCTCCTTGGCACCTGCCCTAACCCTAGGCTGATTGGCTGCCCGACCTAGGGTTAGGGTTAGGGTTACGCCTAGGGTTAGGGTTCTGCAAACTAAAAGGCCCAGAGCTACGGGCACACTGCAGCTGCAAAGGGCATCCCAGGGGCATCCCAAAACTGCCACAAGCTGGCCTCCTCGAGGGCTTTCTCCTTGGCACCTGCCCTAACCCTAGGCTGATTGGCTGCCCGACCTAGGGTTAGGGTTAGGGTTACACCTAGGGTTAGGGTTCTGCAAACTAAAAGGCCCAGAGCTACGGGCACACTGCAGCTGCAAAGGGCATCCCAGGGGCATCGCAAAACTGCCACAAGCTGGCCTCCTCGAGGGCTTTCTTCTTGGCACCTGCCCTAACCCTAGGCTGATTGGCTGCCCGACCTAGGGTTAGGGTTAGGGTTAGGGTTACGCCTAGGGTTAGGGTTCTGCAAAATAAAAGGCCCAGAGCTACGGGCACACTGCAGCTGCAAAGGGCATCCCAGGGGCATCCCAAAACTGCCACAAGCTGGCCTCCTCGAGGGCTTTCTCCTTGGCACCTGCCCTAACCCTAGGCTGATTGGCTGCCCGACCAAGGGTTAGGGTTAGGGTTACGCCTAGGGTTAGGGTTCTGCAAACTAAAAGGCCCAGAGCTACGGGCACACTGCAGCTGCAAAGGGCATCCCAGGGGCATCGCAAAACTGCCACAAGCTGGCCTCCTCGAGGGCTTTCTCCTTGGCACCTGCCCTAACCCTAGGCTGATTGGCTGCCCTGCCTAGGGTTAGGGTTAGGGTTACGCCTAGGGTTAGGGTTCTGCAAACTAAAAGGCCCAGAGCTACGGGCACACTGCAGCTGCAAAGGGCATCCCAGGGGCATCGCAAAACTGCCACAAGCTGGCCTCCTCGAGGGCTTTCTCCTTGGCACCTGCCCTAACCCTAGGCTGATTGGCTGCCCGACCTAGGGTTAGGGTTAGGGTTAGGGTTACACCTAGGGTTAGGGTTCTGCAAACTAAAAGGCCCAGAGCTACGGGCACACTGCAGCTGCAAAGGGCATCCCAGGGGCATCGCAAAACTGCCACAAGCTGGCCTCCTCGAGGGCTTTCTTCTTGGCACCTGCCCTAACCCTAGGCTGATTGGCTGCCCGACCTAGGGTTAGGGTTAGGGTTACGCCTAGGGTTAGGGTTCTGCAAACTAAAAGGCCCAGAGCTACGGGCACACTGCAGCTGCAAAGGGCATCCCAGGGGCATCGCAAAACTGCCACAAGCTGGCCTCCTCGAGGGCTTTCTCCTTGGCACCTGCCCTAACCCTAGGCTGATTGGCTGCCCGACCTAGGGTTAGGGTTAGGGTTAGGGTTAGGCCTAGGGTTAGGGTTCTGCAAACTAAAAGGCCCAGAGCTACGGGCACACTGCAGCTGCAAAGGGCATCCCAGGGGCATCGCAAAACTGCCACAAGCTGGCCTCCTCGAGGGCTTTCTTCTTGGCACCTGCCCTAACCCTAGGCTGATTGGCTGCCCGACCTAGGGTTAGGGTTAGGGTTACACCTAGGGATAGGGTTCTGCAAACTAAAAGGCCCAGAGCTACGGGCACACTGCAGCTGCAAAGGGCATCCCAGGGGCATCCCAAAACTGCCACAAGCTGGCCTCCTCGAGGGCTTTCTCCTTGGCACCTGCCCTAACCCTAGGCTGATTGGCTGCCCGACCTAGGGTTAGGGTTAGGGTTAGGGTTAGGGTTACACCTAGGGTTAGGGTTCTGCAAACTAAAAGGCCCAGAGCTACGGGCACACTGCAGCTGCAAAGGGCATCCCAGGGGCATCGCAAAACTGCCACAAGCTGGCCTCCTCGAGGGCATTCTTCTTGGCACCTGCCCTAACCCTAGGCTGATTGGCTGCCCGACCTAGGGTTAGGGTTAGGGTTACACCTAGGGTTAGGGTTCTGCAAACTAAAAGGCCCAGAGCTACGGGCACACTGCAGCTGCAAAGGGCATCCCAGGGGCATCCCAAAACTGCCACAAGCTGGCCTCCTCGAGGGCTTTCTCCTTGGCACCTGCCCTAACCCTAGGCTGATTGGCTGCCCGACCTAGGGTTAGGGTTAGGGTTACGCCTAGGGTTAGGGTTCTGCAAACTAAAAGGCCCAGAGCTACGGGCACACTGCAGCTGCAAAGGGCATCCCAGGGGCATCCCAAAACTGCCACAAGCTGGCCTCCTCGAGGGCTTTCTCCTTGGCACCTGCCCTAACCCTAGGCTGATTGGCTGCCCGACCTAGGGTTAGGGTTAGGGTTAGGCCTAGGGTTAGGGTTCTGCAAACTAAAAGGCCCAGAGCTACGGGCACACTGCAGCTGCAAAGGGCATCCCAGGGGCATCGCAAAACTGCCACAAGCTGGCCTCCTCGAGGGCTTTCTCCTTGGCACCTGCCCTAACCCTAGGCTGATTGGCTGCCCGACCTAGGGTTAGGGTTAGGGTTACGCCTAGGGTTAGGGTTCTGCAAACTAAAAGGCCCAGAGCTACGGGCACACTGCAGCTGCAAAGGGCATCCCAGGGGCATCCCAAAACTGCCACAAGCTGGCCTCCTCGAGGGCTTTCTCCTTGGCACCTGCCCTAACCCTAGGCTGATTGGCTGCCCTGCCTAGGGTTAGGGTTAGGGTTACGCCTAGGGTTAGGGTTCTGCAAACTAAAAGGCCCAGAGCTACGGGCACACTGCAGCTGCAAAGGGCATCCCAGGGGCATCGCAAAACTGCCACAAGCTGGCCTCCTCGAGGGCTTTCTCCTTGGCACCTGCCCTAACCCTAGGCTGATTGGCTGCCCGACCTAGGGTTAGGGTTAGGGTTAGGGTTACACCTAGGGTTAGGGTTCTGCAAACTAAAAGGCCCAGAGCTACGGGCACACTGCAGCTGCAAAGGGCATCCCAGGGGCATCGCAAAACTGCCACAAGCTGGCCTCCTCGAGGGCTTTCTTCTTGGCACCTGCCCTAACCCTAGGCTGATTGGCTGCCCGACCTAGGGTTAGGGTTAGGGTTACGCCTAGGGTTAGGGTTCTGCAAACTAAAAGGCCCAGAGCTACGGGCACACTGCAGCTGCAAAGGGCATCCCAGGGGCATCGCAAAACTGCCACAAGCTGGCCTCCTCGAGGGCTTTCTCCTTGGCACCTGCCCTAACCCTAGGCTGATTGGCTGCCCGACCTAGGGTTAGGGTTAGGGTTAGGGTTACGCCTAGGGTTAGGGTTCTGCAAACTAAAAGGCCCAGAGCTACGGGCACACTGCAGCTGCAAAGGGCATCCCAGGGGCATCGCAAAACTGCCACAAGCTGGCCTCCTCGAGGGCTTTCTTCTTGGCACCTGCCCTAACCCTAGGCTGATTGGCTGCCCGACCTAGGGTTAGGGTTAGGGTTACACCTAGGGTTAGGGTTCTGCAAACTAAAAGGCCCAGAGCTACGGGCACACTGCAGCTGCAAAGGGCATCCCAGGGGCATCCCAAAACTGCCACAAGCTGGCCTCCTCGAGGGCTTTCTCCTTGGCACCTGCCCTAACCCTAGGCTGATTGGCTGCCCGACCTAGGGTTAGGGTTAGGGTTAGGGTTACACCTAGGGTTAGGGTTCTGCAAACTAAAAGGCCCAGAGCTACGGGCACACTGCAGCTGCAAAGGGCATCCCAGGGGCATCGCAAAACTGCCACAAGCTGGCCTCCTCGAGGGCTTTCTCCTTGGCACCTGCCCTAACCCTAGGCTGATTGGCTGCCCGACCTAGGGTTAGGGTTAGGGTTACACCTAGGGTTAGGGTTCTGCAAACTAAAAGGCCCAGAGCTACGGGCACACTGCAGCTGCAAAGGGCATCCCAGGGGCATCGCAAAACTGCCACAAGCTGGCCTCCTCGAGGGCTTTCTCCTTGGCACCTGCCCTAACCCTAGGCTGATTGGCTGCCCGACCTAGGGTTAGGGTTAGGGTTAGGCCTAGGGTTAGGGTTCTGCAAACTAAAAGGCCCAGAGCTACGGGCACACTGCAGCTGCAAAGGGCATCCCAGGGGCATCGCAAAACTGCCACAAGCTGGCCTCCTCGAGGGCTTTCTTCTTGGCACCTGCCCTAACCCTAGGCTGATTGGCTGCCCGACCTAGGGTTAGGGTTAGGGTTACGCCTAGGGTTAGGGTTCTGCAAACTAAAAGGCCCAGAGCTACAGGCACACTGCAGCTGCAAAGGGCATCCCAGGGGCATCGCAAAACTGCCACAAGCTGGCCTCCTCGAGGGCTTTCTCCTTGGCACCTGCCCTAACCCTAGGCTGATTGGCTGCCCGACCTAGGGTTAGGGTTAGGGTTACGCCTAGGGTTAGGGTTCTGCAAACTAAAAGGCCCAGAGCTACGGGCACACTGCAGCTGCAAAGGGCATCCCAGGGGCATCGCAAAACTGCCACAAGCTGGCCTCCTCGAGGGCTTTCTCCTTGGCACCTGCCCTAACCCTAGGCTGATTGGCTGCCCGACCTAGGGTTAGGGTTACGCCTAGGGTTAGGGTTCTGCAAACTAAAAGGCCCAGAGCTACGGGCACACTGCAGCTGCAAAGGGCATCCCAGGGGCATCGCAAAACTGCCACAAGCTGGCCTCCTCGAGGGCTTTCTCCTTGGCACCTGCCCTAACCCTAGGCTGATTGGCTGCCCGACCTAGGGTTAGGGTTAGGGTTACGCCTAGGGTTAGGGTTCTGCAAACTAAAAGGCCCAGAGCTACGGGCACACTGCAGCTGCAAAGGGCATCCCAGGGGCATCCCAAAACTGCCACAAGCTGGCCTCCTCGAGGGCTTTCTTCTTGGCACCTGCCCTAACCCTAGGCTGATTGGCTGCCCGACCTAGGGTTAGGGTTAGGGTTACACCTAGGGTTAGGGTTCTGCAAACTAAAAGGCCCAGAGCTACGGGCACACTGCAGCTGCAAAGGGCATCCCAGGGGCATCGCAAAACTGCCACAAGCTGGCCTCCTCGAGGGCTTTCTCCTTGGCACCTGCCCTAACCCTAGGCTGATTGGCTGCCCGACCTAGGGTTAGGGTTAGGGTTACGCCTAGGGTTAGGGTTCTGCAAACTAAAAGGCCCAGAGCTACGGGCACACTGCAGCTGCAAAGGGCATCCCAGGGGCATCGCAAAACTGCCACAAGCTGGCCTCCTCGAGGGCTTTCTCCTTGGCACCTGCCCTAACCCTAGGCTGATTGGCTGCCCGACCTAGGGTTAGGGTTACGCCTAGGGTTAGGGTTCTGCAAACTAAAAGGCCCAGAGCTACGGGCACACTGCAGCTGCAAAGGGCATCCCAGGGGCATCGCAAAACTGCCACAAGCTGGCCTCCTCGAGGGCTTTCTCCTTGGCACCTGCCCTAACCCTAGGCTGATTGGCTGCCCGACCTAGGGTTAGGGTTAGGGTTACGCCTAGGGTTAGGGTTCTGCAAACTAAAAGGCCCAGAGCTACGGGCACACTGCAGCTGCAAAGGGCATCCCAGGGGCATCGCAAAACTGCCACAAGCTGGCCTCCTCGAGGGCTTTCTCCTTGGCACCTGCCCTAACCCTAGGCTGATTGGCTGCCCGACCTAGGGTTAGGGTTACGCCTAGGGTTAGGGTTCTGCAAACTAAAAGGCCCAGAGCTACGGGCACACTGCAGCTGCAAAGGGCATCCCAGGGGCATCGCAAAACTGCCACAAGCTGGCCTCCTCGAGGGCTTTCTCCTTGGCACCTGCCCTAACCCTAGGCTGATTGGCTGCCCGACCTAGGGTTAGGGTTAGGGTTACACCTAGGGTTAGGGTTCTGCAAACTAAAAGGCCCAGAGCTACGGGCACACTGCAGCTGCAAAGGGCATCCCAGGGGCATCGCAAAACTGCCACAAGCTGGCCTCCTCCAGGGCTTTCTCCTTGGCACCTGCCCTAAACCTAGGCTGATTGGCTGCCCGGCCTAGGGTTAGGGTTAGGGTTAGGCCTAGGGTTAGGGTTCTGCAAACTAAAAGGCCCAGAGCTACGGGCACACTGCAGCTGCAAAGGGCATCCCAGGGGCATCGCAAAACTGCCACAAGCTGGCCTCCTCGAGGGCTTTCTCCTTGGCACCTGCCCTAACCCTAGGCTGATTGGCTGCCCGACCTAGGGTTAGGGTTACGCCTAGGGTTAGGGTTCTGCAAACTAAAAGGCCCAGAGCTACGGGCACACTGCAGCTGCAAAGGGCATCCCAGGGGCATCGCAAAACTGCCACAAGCTGGCCTCCTCGAGGGCTTTCTCCTTGGCACCTGCCCTAACCCTAGGCTGATTGGCTGCCCGACCTAGGGTTAGGGTTAGGGTTAGGGTTACACCTAGGGTTAGGGTTCTGCAAACTAAAAGGCCCAGAGCTACGGGCACACTGCAGCTGCAAAGGGCATCCCAGGGGCATCGCAAAACTGCCACAAGCTGGCCTCCTCGAGGGCTTTCTCCTTGGCACCTGCCCTAACCCTAGGCTGATTGGCTGCCCGACCTAGGGTTAGGGTTAGGGTTAGGGTTACACCTAGGGTTAGGGTTCTGCAAACTAAAAGGCCCAGAGCTACGGGCACACTGCAGCTGCAAAGGGCATCCCAGGGGCATCGCAAAACTGCCACAAGCTGGCCTCCTCGAGGGCTTTCTCCTTGGCACCTGCCCTAACCCTAGGCTGATTGGCTGCCCGACCTAGGGTTAGGGTTAGGGTTAGGCCTAGGGTTAGGGTTCTGCAAACTAAAAGGCCCAGAGCTACGGGCACACTGCAGCTGCAAAGGGCATCCCAGGGGCATCGCAAAACTGCCACAAGCTGGCCTCCTCGAGGGCTTTCTCCTTGGCACCTGCCCTAACCCTAGGCTGATTGGCTGCCCGACCTAGGGTTAGGGTTAGGGTTACACCTAGGGTTAGGGTTCTGCAAACTAAAAGGCCCAGAGCTACGGGCACACTGCAGCTGCAAAGGGCATCCCAGGGGCATTGCAAAACTGCCACAAGCTGGCCTCCTCGAGGGCTTTCTCCTTGGCACCTGCCCTAACCCTAGGCTGATTGGCTGCCCGACCTAGGGTTAGGGTTAGGGTTAGGGTTACACCTAGGGTTAGGGTTCTGCAAACTAAAAGGCCCAGAGCTACGGGCACACTGCAGCTGCAAAGGGCATCCCAGGGGCATCGCAAAACTGCCACAAGCTGGCCTCCTCGAGGGCTTTCTTCTTGGCACCTGCCCTAACCCTAGGCTGATTGGCTGCCCGACCTAGGGTTAGGGATAGGGTTACACCTAGGGTTAGGGTTCTGCAAACTAAAAGGCCCAGAGCTACGGGCACACTGCAGCTGCAAAGGGCATCCCAGGGGCATCGCAAAACTGCCACAAGCTGGCCTCCTCGAGGGCTTTCTCCTTGGCACCTGCCCTAACCCTAGGCTGATTGGCTGCCCGACCTAGGGTTAGGGTTAGGGTTACACCTATGGTTAGGGTTCTGCAAACTAAAAGGCCCAGAGCTACGGGCACACTGCAGCTGCAAAGGGCATCCCAGGGGCATCCCAAAACTGCCACAAGCTGGCCTCCTCGAGGGCTTTCTTCTTGGCACCTGCCCTAACCCTAGGCTGATTGGCTGCCCGACCTAGGGTTAGGGTTAGGGTTACACCTAGGGTTAGGGTTCTGCAAACTAAAAGGCCCAGAGCTACGGGCACACTGCAGCTGCAAAGGGCATCCCAGGGGCATCGCAAAACTGCCACAAGCTGGCCTCCTCGAGGGCTTTCTCCTTGGCACCTGCCCTAACCCTAGGCTGATTGGCTGCCCGACCTAGGGTTAGGGTTAGGGTTACGCCTAGGGTTAGGGTTCTGCAAACTAAAAGGCCCAGAGCTACGGGCACACTGCAGCTGCAAAGGGCATCCCAGGGGCATCGCAAAACTGCCACAAGCTGGCCTCCTCCAGGGCTTTCTCCTTGGCACCTGCCCTAAACCTAGGCTGATTGGCTGCCCGGCCTAGGGTTAGGGTTAGGGTTAGGCCTAGGGTTAGGGTTCTGCAAACTAAAAGGCCCAGAGCTACGGGCACACTGCAGCTGCAAAGGGCATCCCAGGGGCATCGCAAAACTGCCACAAGCTGGCCTCCTCGAGGGCTTTCTCCTTGGCACCTGCCCTAACCCTAGGCTGATTGGCTGCCCGACCTAGGGTTAGGGTTAGGGTTAGGGTTAGGGTTACACCTAGGGTTAGGGTTCTGCAAACTAAAAGGCCCAGAGCTACGGGCACACTGCAGCTGCAAAGGGCATCCCAGGGGCATCGCAAAACTGCCACAAGCTGGCCTCCTCGAGGGCTTTCTTCTTGGCACCTGCCCTAACCCTAGGCTGATTGGCTGCCCGACCTAGGGTTAGGGTTAGGGTTACGCCTAGGGTTAGGGTTCTGCAAACTAAAAGGCCCAGAGCTACGGGCACACTGCAGCTGCAAAGGGCATCCCAGGGGCATCCCAAAACTGCCACAAGCTGGCCTCCTCGAGGGCTTTCTTCTTGGCACCTGCCCTAACCCTAGGCTGATTGGCTGCCCGACCTAGGGTTAGGGATAGGGTTACACCTAGGGTTAGGGTTCTGCAAACTAAAAGGCCCAGAGCTACGGGCACACTGCAGCTGCAAAGGGCATCCCAGGGGCATCGCAAAACTGCCACAAGCTGGCCTCCTCGAGGGCTTTCTTCTTGGCACCTGCCCTAACCCTAGGCTGATTGGCTGCCCGACCTAGGGTTAGGGTTAGGGTTACGCCTAGGGTTAGGGTTCTGCAAACTAAAAGGCCCAGAGCTACGGGCACACTGCAGCTGCAAAGGGCATCCCAGGGGCATCCCAAAACTGCCACAAGCTGGCCTCCTCGAGGGCTTTCTTCTTGGCACCTGCCCTAACCCTAGGCTGATTGGCTGCCCGACCTAGGGTTAGGGTTAGGGTTACGCCTAGGGTTAGGGTTCTGCAAACTAAAAGGCCCAGAGCTACGGGCACACTGCAGCTGCAAAGGGCATCCCAGGGGCATCGCAAAACTGCCACAAGCTGGCCTCCTCGAGGGCTTTCTCCTTGGCACCTGCCCTAACCCTAGGCTGATTGGCTGCCCGACCTAGGGTTAGGGTTAGGGTTAGGGTTACGCCTAGGGTTAGGGTTCTGCAAACTAAAAGGCCCAGAGCTACGGGCACACTGCAGCTGCAAAGGGCATCCCAGGGGCATCACAAAACTGCCACAAGCTGGCCTCCTCGAGGGCTTTCTTCTTGGCACCTGCCCTAACCCTAGGCTGATTGGCTGCCCGACCTAGGGTTAGGGTTACGCCTAGGGTTAGGGTTCTGCAAACTAAAAGGCCCAGAGCTACGGGCACACTGCAGCTACAAAGGGCATCCCAGGGGCATCGCAAAACTGCCACAAGCTGGCCTCCTCGAGGGCTTTCTCCTTGGCACCTGCCCTAACCCTAGGCTGATTGGCTGCCCGGCCTAGGGTTAGGGTTAGGGTTACACCTAGGGTTAGGGTTCTGCAAACTAAAAGGCCCAGAGCTACGGGCACACTGCAGCTGCAAAGGGCATCCCAGGGGCATCGCAAAACTGCCACAAGCTGGCCTCCTCGAGGGCTTTCTTCTTGGCACCTGCCCTAACCCTAGGCTGATTGGCTGCCCGACCTAGGGTTAGGGTTAGGGTTACGCCTAGGGTTAGGGTTCTGCAAACTAAAAGGCCCAGAGCTACGGGCACACTGCAGCTGCAAAGGGCATCCCAGGGGCATCGCAAAACTGCCAGAAGCTGGCCTCCTCGAGGGCTTTCTCCTTGGCACCTGCCCTAACCCTAGGCTGATTGGCTGCCCGACCTAGGGTTAGGGTTAGGGTTACGCCTAGGGTTAGGGTTCTGCAAACTAAAAGGCCCAGAGCTACGGGCACACTGCAGCTGCAAAGGGCATCCCAGGGGCATCGCAAAACTGCCACAAGCTGGCCTCCTCGAGGGCTATCTCCTTGGCACCTGCCCTAACCCTAGGCTGATTGGCTGCCCGACCTAGGGTTAGGGTTAGGGTTAGGGTTACACCTAGGGTTAGGGTTCTGCAAACTAAAAGGCCCAGAGCTACGGGCACACTGCAGCTGCAAAGGGCATCCCAGGGGCATCGCAAAACTGCCACAAGCTGGCCTCCTCGAGGGCTTTCTTCTTGGCACCTGCCCTAACCCTAGGCTGATTGGCTGCTTGACCTAGGGTTAGGGTTAGGGTTAGGGTTACACCTAGGGTTAGGGTTCTGCAAACTAAAAGGCCCAGAGCTACGGGCACACTGCAGCTGCAAAGGGCATCCCAGGGGCATCGCAAAACTGCCACAAGCTGGCCTCCTCGAGGGCTTTCTCCTTGGCACCTGCCCTAACCCTAGGCTGATTGGCTGCCCGACCTAGGGTTAGGGTTAGGGTTACGCCTAGGGTTAGGGTTCTGCAAACTAAAAGGCCCAGAGCTACGGGCACACTGCAGCTGCAAAGGGCATCCCAGGGGCATCGCAAAACTGCCACAAGCTGGCCTCCTCGAGGGCTTTCTCCTTGGCACCTGCCCTAACCCTAGGCTGATTGGCTGCCCGACCTAGGGTTAGGGTTAGGGTTACGCCTAGGGTTAGGGTTCTGCAAACTAAAAGGCCCAGAGCTACGGGCACACTGCAGCTGCAAAGGGCATCCCAGGGGCATCGCAAAACTGCCACAAGCTGGCCTCCTCGAGGGCTTTCTCCTTGGCACCTGCCCTAACCCTAGGCTGATTGGCTGCCCGACCTAGGGTTAGGGTTAGGGTTAGGGTTACACCTAGGGTTAGGGTTCTGCAAACTAAAAGGCCCAGAGCTACGGGCACACTGCAGCTGCAAAGGGCATCCCAGGGGCATCGCAAAACTGCCACAAGCTGGCCTCCTCGAGGGCTTTCTTCTTGGCACCTGCCCTAACCCTAGGCTGATTGGCTGCCCGACCTAGGGTTAGGGTTAGGGTTACGCCTAGGGTTAGGGTTCTGCAAACTAAAAGGCCCAGAGCTACGGGCACACTGCAGCTGCAAAGGGCATCCCAGGGGCATCCCAAAACTGCCACAAGCTGGCCTCCTCGAGGGCTTTCTCCTTGGCACCTGCCCTAACCCTAGGCTGATTGGCTGCCCGACCTAGGGTTAGGGTTAGGGTTACGCCTAGGGTTAGGGTTCTGCAAACTAAAAGGCCCAGAGCTACGGGCACACTGCAGCTGCAAAGGGCATCCCAGGGGCATCCCAAAACTGCCACAAGCTGGCCTCCTTGAGGGCTTTCTCCTTGGCACCTGCCCTAACCCTAGGCTGATTGGCTGCCCGACCTAGGGTTAGGGTTAGGGTTACGCCTAGGGTTAGGGTTCTGCAAACTAAAAGGCCCAGAGCTACGGGCACACTGCAGCTGCAAAGGGCATCCCAGGGGCATCGCAAAACTGCCACAAGCTGGCCTCCTCGAGGGCTTTCTCCTTGGCACCTGCCCTAACCCTAGGCTGATTGGCTGCCCGACCTAGGGTTAGGGTTAGGGTTACACCTAGGGTTAGGGTTCTGCAAACTAAAAGGCCCAGAGCTACGGGCACACTGCAGCTGCAAAGGGCATCCCAGGGGCATCGCAAAACTGCCACAAGCTGGCCTCCTCGAGGGCTTTCTCCTTGGCACCTGCCCTAACCCTAGGCTGATTGGCTGCCCGACCTAGGGTTAGGGTTAGGGTTAGGCCTAGGGTTAGGGTTCTGCAAACTAAAAGGCCCAGAGCTACGGGCACACTGCAGCTGCAAAGGGCATCCCAGGGGCATCGCAAAACTGCCACAAGCTGGCCTCCTCGAGGGCTTTCTCCTTGGCACCTGCCCTAACCCTAGGCTGATTGGCTGCCCTGCCTAGGGTTAGGGTTAGGGTTACGCCTAGGGTTAGGGTTCTGCAAACTAAAAGGCCCAGAGCTACGGGCACACTGCAGCTGCAAAGGGCATCCCAGGGGCATCGCAAAACTGCCACAAGCTGGCCTCCTCGAGGGCTTTCTTCTTGGCACCTGCCCTAACCCTAGGCTGATTGGCTGCCCGACCTAGGGTTAGGGTTAGGGTTACGCCTAGGGTTAGGGTTCTGCAAAATAAAAGGCCCAGAGCTACGGGCACACTGCAGCTGCAAAGGGCATCCCAGGGGCATCGCAAAACTGCCACAAGCTGGCCTCCTCGAAGGCTTTCTCCTTGGCACCTGCCCTAACCCTAGGCTGATTGGCTGCCCGACCTAGGGTTAGGGTTAGGGTTACGCCTAGGGTTAGGGTTCTGCAAACTAAAAGGCCCAGAGCTACGGGCACACTGCAGCTGCAAAGGGCATCCCAGGGGCATCGCAAAACTGCCACAAGCTGGCCTCCTCGAGGGCTTTCTCCTTGGCACCTGCCCTAACCCTAGGCTGATTGGCTGCCCGACCTAGGGTTAGGGTTAGGGTTACGCCTAGGGTTAGGGTTCTGCAAACTAAAAGGCCCAGAGCTACGGGCACACTGCAGCTGCAAAGGGCATCCCAGGGGCATCGCAAAACTGCCACAAGCTGGCCTCCTCGAGGGCTTTCTTCTTGGCACCTGCCCTAACCCTAGGCTGATTGGCTGCCCGAACTAGGGTTAGGGTTAGGGTTACACCTAGGGTTAGGGTTCTGCAAACTAAAAGGCCCAGAGCTACGGGCACACTGCAGCTGCAAAGGGCATCCCAGGGGCATCGCAAAACTGCCACAAGCTGGCCTCCTCGAGGGCTTTCTTCTTGGCACCTGCCCTAACCCTAGGCTGATTGGCTGCCCGACCTAGGGTTAGGGATAGGGTTACACCTAGGGTTAGGGTTCTGCAAACTAAAAGGCCCAGAGCTACGGGCACACTGCAGCTGCAAAGGGCATCCCAGGGGCATCGCAAAACTGCCACAAGCTGGCCTCCTCGAGGGCTTTCTCCTTGGCACCTGCCCTAACCCTAGGCTGATTGGCTGCCCGACCTAGGGTTAGGGTTAGGGTTACACCTATGGTTAGGGTTCTGCAAACTAAAAGGCCCAGAGCTACGGGCACACTGCAGCTGCAAAGGGCATCCCAGGGGCATCCCAAAACTGCCACAAGCTGGCCTCCTCGAGGGCTTTCTTCTTGGCACCTGCCCTAACCCTAGGCTGATTGGCTGCCCGACCTAGGGTTAGGGTTAGGGTTACACCTAGGGTTAGGGTTCTGCAAACTAAAAGGCCCAGAGCTACGGGCACACTGCAGCTGCAAAGGGCATCCCAGGGGCATCGCAAAACTGCCACAAGCTGGCCTCCTCGAGGGCTTTCTCCTTGGCACCTGCCCTAACCCTAGGCTGATTGGCTGCCCGACCTAGGGTTAGGGTTAGGGTTACGCCTAGGGTTAGGGTTCTGCAAACTAAAAGGCCCAGAGCTACGGGCACACTGCAGCTGCAAAGGGCATCCCAGGGGCATCGCAAAACTGCCACAAGCTGGCCTCCTCCAGGGCTTTCTCCTTGGCACCTGCCCTAAACCTAGGCTGATTGGCTGCCCGGCCTAGGGTTAGGGTTAGGGTTAGGCCTAGGGTTAGGGTTCTGCAAACTAAAAGGCCCAGAGCTACGGGCACACTGCAGCTGCAAAGGGCATCCCAGGGGCATCGCAAAACTGCCACAAGCTGGCCTCCTCGAGGGCTTTCTCCTTGGCACCTGCCCTAACCCTAGGCTGATTGGCTGCCCGACCTAGGGTTAGGGTTAGGGTTAGGGTTAGGGTTACACCTAGGGTTAGGGTTCTGCAAACTAAAAGGCCCAGAGCTACGGGCACACTGCAGCTGCAAAGGGCATCCCAGGGGCATCGCAAAACTGCCACAAGCTGGCCTCCTCGAGGGCTTTCTTCTTGGCACCTGCCCTAACCCTAGGCTGATTGGCTGCCCGACCTAGGGTTAGGGTTAGGGTTACGCCTAGGGTTAGGGTTCTGCAAACTAAAAGGCCCAGAGCTACGGGCACACTGCAGCTGCAAAGGGCATCCCAGGGGCATCCCAAAACTGCCACAAGCTGGCCTCCTCGAGGGCTTTCTTCTTGGCACCTGCCCTAACCCTAGGCTGATTGGCTGCCCGACCTAGGGTTAGGGATAGGGTTACACCTAGGGTTAGGGTTCTGCAAACTAAAAGGCCCAGAGCTACGGGCACACTGCAGCTGCAAAGGGCATCCCAGGGGCATCGCAAAACTGCCACAAGCTGGCCTCCTCGAGGGCTTTCTTCTTGGCACCTGCCCTAACCCTAGGCTGATTGGCTGCCCGACCTAGGGTTAGGGTTAGGGTTACGCCTAGGGTTAGGGTTCTGCAAACTAAAAGGCCCAGAGCTACGGGCACACTGCAGCTGCAAAGGGCATCCCAGGGGCATCCCAAAACTGCCACAAGCTGGCCTCCTCGAGGGCTTTCTTCTTGGCACCTGCCCTAACCCTAGGCTGATTGGCTGCCCGACCTAGGGTTAGGGTTAGGGTTACGCCTAGGGTTAGGGTTCTGCAAACTAAAAGGCCCAGAGCTACGGGCACACTGCAGCTGCAAAGGGCATCCCAGGGGCATCGCAAAACTGCCACAAGCTGGCCTCCTCGAGGGCTTTCTCCTTGGCACCTGCCCTAACCCTAGGCTGATTGGCTGCCCGACCTAGGGTTAGGGTTAGGGTTACGCCTAGGGTTAGGGTTCTGCAAACTAAAAGGCCCAGAGCTACGGGCACACTGCAGCTGCAAAGGGCATCCCAGGGGCATCGCAAAACTGCCACAAGCTGGCCTCCTCGAGGGCTTTCTCCTTGGCACCTGCCCTAACCCTAGGCTGATTGGCTGCCCGACCTAGGGTTAGGGTTAGGGTTAGGGTTACGCCTAGGGTTAGGGTTCTGCAAACTAAAAGGCCCAGAGCTACGGGCACACTGCAGCTGCAAAGGGCATCCCAGGGGCATCACAAAACTGCCACAAGCTGGCCTCCTCGAGGGCTTTCTTCTTGGCACCTGCCCTAACCCTAGGCTGATTGGCTGCCCGACCTAGGGTTAGGGTTACGCCTAGGGTTAGGGTTCTGCAAACTAAAAGGCCCAGAGCTACGGGCACACTGCAGCTACAAAGGGCATCCCAGGGGCATCGCAAAACTGCCACAAGCTGGCCTCCTCGAGGGCTTTCTCCTTGGCACCTGCCCTAACCCTAGGCTGATTGGCTGCCCGGCCTAGGGTTAGGGTTAGGGTTACACCTAGGGTTAGGGTTCTGCAAACTAAAAGGCCCAGAGCTACGGGCACACTGCAGCTGCAAAGGGCATCCCAGGGGCATCGCAAAACTGCCACAAGCTGGCCTCCTCGAGGGCTTTCTCCTTGGCACCTGCCCTAACCCTAGGCTGATTGGCTGCCCGACCTAGGGTTAGGGTTAGGGTTACGCCTAGGGTTAGGGTTCTGCAAACTAAAAGGCCCAGAGCTACGGGCACACTGCAGCTGCAAAGGGCATCCCAGGGGCATCGCAAAACTGCCACAAGCTGGCCTCCTCGAGGGCTATCTCCTTGGCACCTGCCCTAACCCTAGGCTGATTGGCTGCCCGACCTAGGGTTAGGGTTAGGGTTAGGGTTACACCTAGGGTTAGGGTTCTGCAAACTAAAAGGCCCAGAGCTACGGGCACACTGCAGCTGCAAAGGGCATCCCAGGGGCATCGCAAAACTGCCACAAGCTGGCCTCCTCGAGGGCTTTCTTCTTGGCACCTGCCCTAACCCTAGGCTGATTGGCTGCTTGACCTAGGGTTAGGGTTAGGGTTAGGGTTACACCTAGGGTTAGGGTTCTGCAAACTAAAAGGCCCAGAGCTACGGGCACACTGCAGCTGCAAAGGGCATCCCAGGGGCATCGCAAAACTGCCACAAGCTGGCCTCCTCGAGGGCTTTCTCCTTGGCACCTGCCCTAACCCTAGGCTGATTGGCTGCCCGACCTAGGGTTAGGGTTAGGGTTACGCCTAGGGTTAGGGTTCTGCAAACTAAAAGGCCCAGAGCTACGGGCACACTGCAGCTGCAAAGGGCATCCCAGGGGCATCGCAAAACTGCCACAAGCTGGCCTCCTCGAGGGCTTTCTCCTTGGCACCTGCCCTAACCCTAGGCTGATTGGCTGCCCGACCTAGGGTTAGGGTTAGGGTTACGCCTAGGGTTAGGGTTCTGCAAACTAAAAGGCCCAGAGCTACGGGCACACTGCAGCTGCAAAGGGCATCCCAGGGGCATCGCAAAACTGCCACAAGCTGGCCTCCTCGAGGGCTTTCTCCTTGGCACCTGCCCTAACCCTAGGCTGATTGGCTGCCCGACCTAGGGTTAGGGTTAGGGTTAGGGTTACGCCTAGGGTTAGGGTTCTGCAAACTAAAAGGCCCAGAGCTACGGGCACACTGCAGCTGCAAAGGGCATCCCAGGGGCATCGCAAAACTGCCACAAGCTGGCCTCCTCGAGGGCTTTCTTCTTGGCACCTGCCCTAACCCTAGGCTGATTGGCTGCCCGACCTAGGGTTAGGGTTACGCCTAGGGTTAGGGTTCTGCAAACTAAAAGGCCCAGAGCTACGGGCACACTGCAGCTGCAAAGGGCATCCCAGGGGCATCCCAAAACTGCCACAAGCTGGCCTCCTCGAGGGCTTTCTCCTTGGCACCTGCCCTAACCCTAGGCTGATTGGCTGCCCGACCTAGGGTTAGGGTTAGGGTTACGCCTAGGGTTAGGGTTCTGCAAACTAAAAGGCCCAGAGCTACGGGCACACTGCAGCTGCAAAGGGCATCCCAGGGGCATCCCAAAACTGCCACAAGCTGGCCTCCTTGAGGGCTTTCTCCTTGGCACCTGCCCTAACCCTAGGCTGATTGGCTGCCCGACCTAGGGTTAGGGTTAGGGTTACGCCTAGGGTTAGGGTTCTGCAAACTAAAAGGCCCAGAGCTACGGGCACACTGCAGCTGCAAAGGGCATCCCAGGGGCATCGCAAAACTGCCACAAGCTGGCCTCCTCGAGGGCTTTCTCCTTGGCACCTGCCCTAACCCTAGGCTGATTGGCTGCCCGACCTAGGGTTAGGGTTAGGGTTACACCTAGGGTTAGGGTTCTGCAAACTAAAAGGCCCAGAGCTACGGGCACACTGCAGCTGCAAAGGGCATCCCAGGGGCATCGCAAAACTGCCACAAGCTGGCCTCCTCGAGGGCTTTCTCCTTGGCACCTGCCCTAACCCTAGGCTGATTGGCTGCCCGACCTAGGGTTAGGGTTAGGGTTAGGCCTAGGGTTAGGGTTCTGCAAACTAAAAGGCCCAGAGCTACGGGCACACTGCAGCTGCAAAGGGCATCCCAGGGGCATCGCAAAACTGCCACAAGCTGGCCTCCTCGAGGGCTTTCTCCTTGGCACCTGCCCTAACCCTAGGCTGATTGGCTGCCCTGCCTAGGGTTAGGGTTAGGGTTACGCCTAGGGTTAGGGTTCTGCAAACTAAAAGGCCCAGAGCTACGGGCACACTGCAGCTGCAAAGGGCATCCCAGGGGCATCGCAAAACTGCCACAAGCTGGCCTCCTCGAGGGCTTTCTTCTTGGCACCTGCCCTAACCCTAGGCTGATTGGCTGCCCGACATAGGGTTAGGGTTAGGGTTACGCCTAGGGTTAGGGTTCTGCAAAATAAAAGGCCCAGAGCTACGGGCACACTGCAGCTGCAAAGGGCATCCCAGGGGCATCGCAAAACTGCCACAAGCTGGCCTCCTCGAAGGCTTTCTCCTTGGCACCTGCCCTAACCCTAGGCTGATTGGCTGCCCGACCTAGGGTTAGGGTTAGGGTTACGCCTAGGGTTAGGGTTCTGCAAACTAAAAGGCCCAGAGCTACGGGCACACTGCAGCTGCAAAGGGCATCCCAGGGGCATCGCAAAACTGCCACAAGCTGGCCTCCTCGAGGGCTTTCTCCTTGGCACCTGCCCTAACCCTAGGCTGATTGGCTGCCCGACCTAGGGTTAGGGTTAGGGTTACGCCTAGGGTTAGGGTTCTGCAAACTAAAAGGCCCAGAGCTACGGGCACACTGCAGCTGCAAAGGGCATCCCAGGGGCATCGCAAAACTGCCACAAGCTGGCCTCCTCGAGGGCTTTCTTCTTGGCACCTGCCCTAACCCTAGGCTGATTGGCTGCCCGAACTAGGGTTAGGGTTAGGGTTACACCTAGGGTTAGGGTTCTGCAAACTAAAAGGCCCAGAGCTACGGGCACACTGCAGCTGCAAAGGGCATCCCAGGGGCATCGCAAAACTGCCACAAGCTGGCCTCCTCGAGGGCTTTCTCCTTGGCACCTGCCCTAACCCTAGGCTGATTGGCTGCCCTGCCTAGGGTTAGGGTTAGGGTTACGCCTAGGGTTAGGGTTCTGCAAACTAAAAGGCCCAGAGCTACGGGCACACTGCAGCTGCAAAGGGCATCCCAGGGGCATCCCAAAACTGCCACAAGCTGGCCTCCTCGAGGGCTTTCTCCTTGGCACCTGCCCTAACCCTAGGCTGATTGGCTGCCCTGCCTAGGGTTAGGGTTACGCCTAGGGTTAGGGTTCTGCAAACTAAAAGGCCCAGAGCTACGGGCACACTGCAGCTGCAAAGGGCATCCCAGGGGCATCGCAAAACTGCCACAAGCTGGCCTCCTCGAGGGCTTTCTCCTTGGCACCTGCCCTAACCCTAGGCTGATTGGCTGCCCGACCTAGGGTTAGGGTTAGGGTTACACCTAGGGTTAGGGTTCTGCAAACTAAAAGGCCCAGAGCTACGGGCACACTGCAGCTGCAAAGGGCATCCCAGGGGCATCGCAAAACTGCCACAAGCTGGCCTCCTCGAGGGCTTTCTCCTTGGCACCTGCCCTAACCCTAGGCTGATTGGCTGCCCGACCTAGGGTTAGGGTTAGGGTTAGGGTTACGCCTAGGGTTAGGGTTCTGCAAACTAAAAGGCCCAGAGCTACGGGCACACTGCAGCTGCAAAGGGCATCCCAGGGGCATCGCAAAACTGCCACAAGCTGGCCTCCTCGAGGGCTTTCTCCTTGGCACCTGCCCTAACCCTAGGCTGATTGGCTGCCCGACCTAGGGTTAGGGTTAGGGTTACGCCTAGGGTTAGGGTTCTGCAAACTAAAAGGCCCAGAGCTACGGGCACACTGCAGCTGCAAAGGGCATCCCAGGGGCATCGCAAAACTGCCACAAGCTGGCCTCCTCGAGGGCTTTCTTCTTGGAACCTGCCCTAACCCTAGGCTGATTGGCTGCCCGACCTAGGGTTAGGGTTACGCCTAGGGTTAGGGTTCTGCAAACTAAAAGGCCCAGAGCTACGGGCACACTGCAGCTGCAAAGGGCATCCCAGGGGCATCGCAAAACTGCCACAAGCTGGCCTCCTCGAGGGCTTTCTCCTTGGCACCTGCCCTAACCCTAGGCTGATTGGCTGCCCGACCTAGGGTTAGGGTTACGCCTAGGGTTAGGGTTCTGCAAACTAAAAGGCCCAGAGCTACGGGCACACTGCAGCTGCAAAGGGCATCCCAGGGGCATCCCAAAACTGCCACAAGCTGGCCTCCTCGAGGGCTTTCTCCTTGGCACCTGCCCTAACCCTAGGCTGATTGGCTGCCCTGCCTAGGGTTAGGGTTAGGGTTACGCCTAGGGTTAGGGTTCTGCAAACTAAAAGGTCCAGAGCTACGGGCACACTGCAGCTGCAAAGGGCATCCCAGGGGCATCGCAAAACTGCCACAAGCTGGCCTCCTCGAGGGCTTTCTCCTTGGCACCTGCCCTAACCCTAGGCTGATTGGCTGCCCGGCCTAGGGTTAGGGTTACGCCTAGGGTTAGGGTTCTGCAAACTAAAAGGCCCAGAGCTACGGGCACACTGCAGCTGCAAAGGGCATCCCAGGGGCATCCCAAAACTGCCACAAGCTGGCCTCCTCGAGGGCTTTCTCCTTGGCACCTGCCCTAACCCTAGGCTGATTGGCTGCCCGACCTAGGGTTAGGGTTAGGGTTACGCCTAGGGTTAGGGTTCTGCAAACTAAAAGGCCCAGAGCTACGGGCACACTGCAGCTGCAAAGGGCATCCCAGGGGCATCGCAAAACTGCCACAAGCTGGCCTCCTCGAGGGCTTTCTCCTTGGCACCTGCCCTAACCCTAGGCTGATTGGCTGCCCGACCTAGGGTTAGGGTTAGGGTTACGCCTAGGGTTAGGGTTCTGCAAACTAAAAGGCCCAGAGCTACGGGCACACTGCAGCTGCAAAGGGCATCCCAGGGGCATCGCAAAACTGCCACAAGCTGGCCTCCTCGAGGGCTTTCTCCTTGGCACCTGCCCTAACCCTAGGCTGATTGGCTGCCCTGCCTAGGGTTAGGGTTAGGGTTACACCTAGGGTTAGGGTTCTGCAAACTAAAAGGCCCAGAGCTACGGGCACACTGCAGCTGCAAAGGGCATCCCAGGGGCATCCCAAAACTGCCACAAGCTGGCCTCCTCGAGGGCTTTCTCCTTGACACCTGCCCTAACCCTAGGCTGATTGGCTGCCCGACCTAGGGTTAGGGTTAGGGTTACGCCTAGGGTTAGGGTTCTGCAAACTAAAAGGCCCAGAGCTACGGGCACACTGCAGCTGCAAAGGGCATCCCAGGGGCATCGCAAAACTGCCACAAGCTGGCCTCCTCGAGGGCTTTCTCCTTGGCACCTGCCCTAACCCTAGGCTGATTGGCTGCCCGGCCTAGGGTTAGGGTTACGCCTAGGGTTAGGGTTCTGCAAAGTAAAAGGCCCAGAGCTACGGGCACACTGCAGCTGCAAAGGGCATCCCAGGGGCATCGCAAAACTGCCACAAGCTGGCCTCCTCGAGGGCTTTCTCCTTGGCACCTGCCCTAACCCTAGGCTGATTGGCTGCCCGACCTAGGGTTACGGTTAGGGTTACACCTAGGGTTAGGGTTCTGCAAACTAAAAGGCCCAGAGCTACGGGCACACTGCAGCTGCAAAGGGCATCCCAGGGGCATCGCAAAACTGCCACAAGCTGGCCTCCTCGAGGGCTTTCTCCTTGGCACCTGCCCTAACCCTAGGCTGATTGGCTGCCCGACCTAGGGTTAGGGTTACGCCTAGGGTTAGGGTTCTGCAAACTAAAAGGCCCAGAGCTACGGGCACACTGCAGCTGCAAAGGGCATCCCAGGGGCATCGCAAAACTGCCACAAGCTGGCCTCCTCGAGGGCTTTCTCCTTGGCACCTGCCCTAACCCTAGGCTGATTGGCTGCCCGACCTAGGGTTAGGGTTAGGGTTACGCCTAGGGTTAGGGTTCTGCAAACTAAAAGGCCCAGAGCTACGGGCACACTGCAGCTGCAAAGGGCATCCCAGGGGCATCGCAAAACTGCCACAAGCTGGCCTCCTCGAGGGCTTTCTCCTTGGCACCTGCCCTAACCCTAGGCTGATTGGCTGCCCTGCCTAGGGTTAGGGTTACGCCTAGGGTTAGGGTTCTGCAAACTAAAAGGCCCAGAGCTACGGGCACACTGCAGCTGCAAAGGGCATCCCAGGGGCATCGCAAAACTGCCACAAGCTGGCCTCCTCGAGGGCTTTCTTCTTGGCACCTGCCCTAACCCTAGGCTGATTGGCTGCCCGACCTAGGGTTAGGGTTAGGGTTACACCTAGGGTTAGGGTTCTGCAAACTAAAAGGCCCAGAGCTACGGGCACACTGCAGCTGCAAAGGGCATCCCAGGGGCATCGCAAAACTGCCACAAGCTGGCCTCCTCGAGGGCTTTCTCCTTGGCACCTGCCCTAACCCTAGGCTGATTGGCTGCCCGACCTAGGGTTAGGGTTAGGGTTACACCTAGGGTTAGGGTTCTGCAAACTAAAAGGCCCAGAGCTACGGGCACACTGCAGCTGCAAAGGGCATCCCAGGGGCATCGCAAAACTGCCACAAGCTGGCCTCCTCGAGGGCTTTCTCCTTGGCACCTGCCCTAACCCTAGGCTGATTGGCTGCCCGACCTAGGGTTAGGGTTAGGGTTACGCCTAGGGTTAGGGTTCTGCAAACTAAAAGGCCCAGAGCTACGGGCACACTGCAGCTGCAAAGGGCATCCCAGGGGCATCGCAAAACTGCCACAAGCTGGCCTCCTCGAGGGCTTTCTCCTTGGCACCTGCCCTAACCCTAGGCTGATTGGCTGCCCGACCTAGGGTTAGGGTTAGGGTTACGCCTAGGGTTAGGGTTCTGCAAACTAAAAGGCCCAGAGCTACGGGCACACTGCAGCTGCAAAGGGCATCCCAGGGGCATCGCAAAACTGCCACAAGCTGGCCTCCTCGAGGGCTTTCTCCTTGGCACCTGCCCTAACCCTAGGCTGATTGGCTGCCCGTTCTAGTGTTAGGGTTAGGGTTACGCCTAGGGTTAGGGTTCTGCAAACTAAAAGGCCCAGAGCTACGGGCACACTGCAGCTGCAAAGGGCATCCCAGGGGCATCCCAAAACTGCCACAAGCTGGCCTCCTCGAGGGCTTTCTTCTTGGCACCTGCCCTAACCCTAGGCTGATTGGCTGCCCGACCTAGGGTTAGGGTTACACCTAGGGTTAGGGTTCTGCAAACTAAAAGGCCCAGAGCTACGGGCACACTGCAGCTGCAAAGGGCATCCCAGGGGCATCGCAAAACTGCCACAAGCTGGCCTCCTCGAGGGCTTTCTCCTTGGCACCTGCCCTAACCCTAGGCTGATTGGCTGCCCGACCTAGGGTTAGGGTTAGGGTTACGCCTAGGGTTAGGGTTCTGCAAACTAAAAGGCCCAGAGCTACGGGCACACTGCAGCTGCAAAGGGCATCCCAGGGGCATCGCAAAACTGCCACAAGCTGGCCTCCTCGAGGGCTTTCTCCTTGGCACCTGCCCTAACCCTAGGCTGATTGGCTGCCCGACCTAGGGTTAGGGTTAGGGTTACGCCTAGGGTTAGGGTTCTGCAAACTAAAAGGCCCAGAGCTACGGGCACACTGCAGCTGCAAAGGGCATCCCAGGGGCATCGCAAAACTGCCACAAGCTGGCCTCCTCGAGGGCTTTCTTCTTGGCACCTGCCCTAACCCTAGGCTGATTGGCTGCCCGACCTAGGGTTAGGGTTAGGGTTACACCTAGGGTTAGGGTTCTGCAAACTAAAAGGCCCAGAGCTACGGGCACACTGCAGCTGCAAAGGGCATCCCAGGGGCATCGCAAAACTGCCACAAGCTGGCCTCCTCGAGGGCTTTCTCCTTGGCACCTGCCCTAACCCTAGGCTGATTGGCTGCCCGACCTAGGGTTAGGGTTAGGGTTAGGGTTACACCTAGGGTTAGGGTTCTGCAAACTAAAAGGCCCAGAGCTACGGGCACACTGCAGCTGCAAAGGGCATCCCAGGGGCATCGCAAAACTGCCACAAGCTGGCCTCCTCGAGGGCTTTCTCCTTGGCACCTGCCCTAACCCTAGGCTGATTGGCTGCCCGACCTAGGGTTAGGGTTAGGGTTACGCCTAGGGTTAGGGTTCTGCAAACTAAAAGGCCCAGAGCTACGGGCACACTGCAGCTGCAAAGGGCATCCCAGGGGCATCGCAAAACTGCCACAAGCTGGCCTCCTCGAGGGCTTTCTCCTTGGCACCTGCCCTAACCCTAGGCTGATTGGCTGCCCGACCTAGGGTTAGGGTTAGGGTTACACCTAGGGTTAGGGTTCTGCAAACTAAAAGGCCCAGAGCTACGGGCACACTGCAGCTGCAAAGGGCATCCCAGGGGCATCCCAAAACTGCCACAAGCTGGCCTCCTCGAGGGCTTTCTCCTTGGCATCTGCCCTAACCCTAGGCTGATTGGCTGCCCGACCTAGGGTTAGGGTTACACCTAGGGTTAGGGTTCTGCAAACTAAAAGGCCCAGAGCTACGGGCACACTGCAGCTGCAAAGGGCATCCCAGGGGCATCGCAAAACTGCCACAAGCTGGCCTCCTCGAGGGCTTTCTCCTTGGCACCTGCCCTAACCCTAGGCTGATTGGCTGCCCGACCTAGGGTTAGGGTTAGGGTTACGCCTAGGGTTAGGGTTCTGCAAACTAAAAGGCCCAGAGCTACGGGCACACTGCAGCTGCAAAGGGCATCCCAGGGGCATCGCAAAACTGCCACAAGCTGGCCTCCTCGAGGGCTTTCTCCTTGGCACCTGCCCTAACCCTAGGCTGATTGGCTGCCCGACCTAGGGTTAGGGTTAGGGTTACGCCTAGGGTTAGGGTTCTGCAAACTAAAAGGCCCAGAGCTACGGGCACACTGCAGCTGCAAAGGGCATCCCAGGGGCATCGCAAAACTGCCACAAGCTGGCCTCCTCGAGGGCTTTCTTCTTGGCACCTGCCCTAACCCTAGGCTGATTGGCTGCCCGACCTAGGGTTAGGGTTAGGGTTACACCTAGGGTTAGGGTTCTGCAAACTAA
>NW_028167361.1:23564-49487 GCF_963513975.1 Fringilla coelebs | reverse complement strand
CGGCTCAGCCACGCCCCCAGCGCCCAATCACCCCCCGGCTCAGCCACGCCCCAGCGCCCAATCACCTCGCTTCAGCCACGCCCACCCTCCAATCACAGCGCTCCATTTCCCTTCAAACCCCGCCCCTCTTTCCCCATTGGCCGCTTCATTTTAGCCCCACCCACCGCCTCCCAGTGCCGATCAAGCCCCGCCTCCTGTTCCAAGCCCCGCCCCCGGACGCTCCCACGCCGCTTTTGGGGGGGGGGGGGGCGGAATCCCCTCCCCCTCCCCAAATTCCCCCCAAACGTTTGGGGGGGGTGGGGGAGGGGGGTAAAAAAATTTGGGTTGGGGGGTGGGGGGAGGGGAGGACGCGACCCCCCCCCCCCCCTTTTGCCCCCTCCCCATTTCCCGGGGGGGTCCCCGGGACCCTCCCCCACCCCCCTCCCCTCCCCCTCCCCCTCCCCTCGCCGCCGTCGGAGCCGCGAGCAGCGAAACCGGGGGGGCCCTGCCCCCACCCCCCCCCACCCCCCCCCGGTGCCCCCTCCCCTCCCCCCCTCCCCCTCCCCTCCCCCCCCCCGCCGCACCGGGAGCTCGAGACGCGGCTCGGCCCCCCCCGAGCCCATCCCCCACCCCCGGGCCGGGGGGGCTGCGGCGGCCGCGCGGCCTCGTGAGTGCGGGGGGGGAGGGGAGCACCGGGAATTTGGGGAGGGGGCGGCGGGGGGGAGGGGAGCACCGGGAATTTGGGGAGGGGGCGGCGGGGGGGGAGGGGAAAAGGGGAAATTTGGGGGGGGGGGAAAATGGGGAAAAAAGGGAATTTGGGGAGGGGGAGGCGGCTCCGGTGAAAGCGACCGGGACCGGGATCGGGATCGGCACCGGGAGGGGGGAATGGAACCCCCGGTACCGGAACCGGGATCTGGGGTCGGTACCGGGATCGGGAACCGGGAGGGGAGAATGGAACCCCCGGTTCGGGATCGGTACCGGAACCGGGATCGGGAGGGGGGAATGGAGCCCCCGGTACCGGAACCGGGATCTGGGGTCGGGACCGGGATCGGGACCCTGGAATGCCCCCCCGGTTCGGGATCGGTACCGGGACCGGGATCGGTACCGGGATCGGGATCGGGACCGGGATTTGGGAGCGGGGCCCGGGAATGGCCCCCCCGGTTCGGTACCGGGATCGGGATCGGGACCCGGGATCGGTACCGGGAACCGGGAATGGCTCCCCCGGTTCGGGATCGGGATCGGTACCGGGATCCGGGATCGGTACCGGGAATGGACCCCCCCCGGTTCGGAACCGGGATTTAGGATCGGTACCGGGAACCGGGATCAGCACCGGGAGGCGGGAATGGCCCCTCCGGTTCGGGACCCGGGATCGGTACCGGGAGCCGGGAATGGAACTCCCGGTTCGGTACCGGGATCTGGGGTCGGTACCGGGATCGGGATCCGGGATCGGCCCCCCCGGTTCGGGATCGGTACCGGGATTTTGGATCGGTACCGGGAATCGGGATCGATAACCGGAATGGCGCCCCCGGTTCGGGATCGGTACCGGGATCTGGGGTCGGTACCGGGATCGGTACCGGGATCGGCCCCCCTCGGTACCGGGATCGGTCCCGGGATCGGCCCCTCGGTGCCGGTGTCGCTCCCGGTCCCCGGACCCAGCCCCCGCCGCCCTCCGGTACCGGGGCCACCCCCGGGCCCGCTCTCGGTGCCGCCCCCGCGCTCCCGGTGCCGCTTTGCCCCCGCTCCGTCCGCGCTGCCCGGTACCGGTACCGGAACCGCCGCTCCCGGCCCCGATCCCGGCTCCCAGCCCCGGTACCGGCCCCGGTTTCCGGTGCCGGGTCCGGCCCCGCTCCTCCAGCCCGGATCGGCCCCGGCTCCGTCCTCGCTCCCGGTACCGATCCCGGACCCGGCACCGGCTCCGGTACCGATCGCGGCTCCGTCCCCGGTACCGATCCCGGCTCCGGTACCGATCCCGGCTCCGTTCCTGGCTCCGGTACCGATCGCGGCTCCACCCCCGGTACCGATCCCGGCTCCGGTACCGATCCCGGCTCCGTTCCCGGCTCCGGTACCGATCGCGGCTCCATCCCCCGGTCTCGGTTCCCGGACCCGTTCCCGGCTCCGTCCGCGCTCCCCGGTACCGATCCCGGACCCGTTCCCGGTTCCCATCCCCGGTCCCGATCCCCGGTCCCGGGTCCCGGTCCCGGTCCCCATTCCCGGTCCCATTCCCGAGTCCCGGTTCCGGTTCCGTTCCCGTTCGCGGTCCCGGTTACGGTTCCGATCCCGGTTCCGGTTCCAATTCCGGTCCCATTCCCGATTCCCGGTCCCGGTTCCGGTTCCGTTCCCGTTCGCGGTCCCGGTTCCGGTTCCGATCCCGGTCCCGGGTCCATTTCCGGTCCCATTCCCGGTTCCCGGTTCGGCTCCGGTTCTGATCTCGGTCCCGGTCCCGATTCCCGCTCCCGGATCCATTTCCGGACCCATTCCCGGTCCCGGTTCCGGTTTTGATCCCGATCCCGGTTCCGGGTCCAGTTCCGGATCCATTCCCGGTCGTGATCCCGGTCCCGGTCCCGGATCCATTTCCGGTCCCATTCCCGATTCCCGGTGCCGGTTCCGGTTCCGTTCGCGGTCCCGGTTCCGGTTCCCATCCCGGTTCCGGTTCCGGGTCCATTTCCGGTCCCATTCCCGGTCCAGATCCCGGTTCGGGTCGCGATCCCGGACCCATTCCCGGTCCCGGTTCCATTTCCGGACCCATTCCCGGTTCCGGTCCCGGTTCCATTTCCGGACCCATTCCCGGTTCCGGTTCCGGTTCCGGTTCCGTTCCCGGTTCCGTTCCCGGTCCCATTTCCGATTCCCGGTTCCGGTCCCGATCCTGATCCCGGTTCCGGTTCCGGTCCCGGTTCCATTTCCGTTCCCGGTTCCGGTCCCGGTTCCATTTCCGGTCCCGGTCCCGGTTCCGGTTCCGTTCCCATTTCCGGTCCCGGTTCCGGTCCCGGTCCCGTCCCCCCCCTCCCCTCCCCCCCCCGAATTCGGGACCCCCCAAATTTCCGGTGCCGGGTGGGGGAGGGGCGCGGCCCGGGGGGTTTTTTTTGGGGGGGGGTCCCGTTCCGGGGGGGGGGGAGGGGCGGGGGCGGCTCCGGTGAGGAGGGGGGGGGAGGGGCGGGTGGGGGAGGGGTCGCCCCCGGTTCTCCCCTCCCCCCTCCCGCCGCCGTTGCCAGGCAACCGCAGCATCCGCGGGGCCGTTGCTTGGCAACCGTTACCGGGTGGGGGATGGGAAACCCCGGGGACCCCTCCCCCAATTCGGGACCCTCCCCCAATTCGGGGATCCCCAAAATCCCCGGAAACGGCCCCAAAACGGGAGCGGGGGGAGGGGCGAGCCCCGAAATAGGAACGGGAGCCGCCCCTCCCCCACCCCCCCAAAATAAATGACCCGAAATTGGCGGAAATGAACCCAAAATGAGCCCGGGACCCCTCCCCAAAATGAGCCCGGGACCCCTCCCCAAATCACCCCGGGACCCCTCCCCAATTCCCGAGACCCCTCCCCAAAATAACCCCGGGACCCCTCCCCAAAATGACCCCAGAATGACCCAAAATTACCCAAAATGACCCACCAAAATGACCCAAAATAGGCGGAAATGAACCCAAAATGAGCCCGGGACCCCTCCCCAAAATGAGCCCAAATAGCCCCAAAATGAGCCCGGGACCCCTCCCCAAAATAACCCCGGGACCCCTCCCCAAAAATGACCCAAAATTGCCGGAAATGAACCCAAAATGAGCCCGGGACCCCTCCCCAAAATAACCCCGGGACCCCTCCCCAAAATGACCCCGGGACCCCTCCCCAAAATGAGCCCGGGACCCCTCCCCAAAATAACCCTGGGACCCCTCCCTAAAATGAGCCCGGAATGACCCAAAATTACCCAAAATGACCCAAAGTAACCCCGGGACCCCTCCCCAAAATGAGCCCGGGACCCCTCCCCAAAATGACCCCGGGACCCCTCCCCAAAATGACCCCGGGACCCCTCCCCAAAATGATCCCAGAATGACCCAAAATGAGCCCGGGACCCCTCCCCAAAATGAGCCCAAATAGCCCCAAAATGAGCCCGGGACCCCTCCCCAAAATAATCCCGAGACCCCTCCCCAAAATGAGCCCGGGACCCCTCCCCAATTCCCGGGACCCCTCCCCAAAATGACCCCGGGACCCCCAGCGGAGCGGGGCCCGTCCGGGGGGGCGGGGCGGATTTTGGGGAGGGGTCCCGGTGTCGTTTTGGGGTCATTTTGGGGTCATTTTGGGTCATTTTGGGTTATTTTGGGGAGGGGTCCCGGGGTTATTTTGGGTTATTTGGGGTCATTTTTGGGAGGGGTCTCGGGGTCGTTTTGGGGTCATTTTGGGGAGGGGTCTCGAGGTTATTTTGGGTCATTCTGGGGTCATTTTGGGGAGGGGTCTCGGGGTCGTTTTGGGGTCATTTTGGGCCATTTTAGGGCTATTTTGGGGAGGGGTCTCGGGGTCGTTTTGGGGTCATTTTGGGGTCATTGTGGGGAGGGGTCTCGGGGTCGTTTTGGGGTCATTTTGGGCCATTCTGGGGTCATTTTGGGGAGGGGTCCCGAGGTTATTTTGGGGTCGTTTTGGGGCAGTTTGGGGGAGGGGTCTTGGGGTCATTTTGGGGTTATTTTGGGGAGGGGTCCCGGGGTTATTTTTGGGTCATTTTGGGGCTATTTTGGGATATTTCGGGTTTATTTCGGGTTTATTTTGGGGTATTTGGGTTTATTTTGGGTTTATTTTGGGGTATTTGGGTTTATTTTGGGTTTATTTTGGGATATTTTGGGATATTTTGGGGTTATTTCGGATTATTTTGGGTTTATTTTGGGGTTATTTCGGATTATTTTGGGTTTATTTTGGGTTTATTACGGGTTATTTTGGGATATTTTGGGTTTATTTTGGGATTATTTTGGGATATTTTGGGATTTTGAATTATTTGGATTATTTTGAGTTTATTTTGGGATAATTTCAGTATATTTTGGGATAATTTCGGATTATTTTGGGTTTATTCCGGGATATTTTGGGATAATTGAATGATTTGGGAAATTTCGGATTATTTTGGGTTTATTTTGGGATATTTTGGGATATTTTGGGATTATTTTGGGATATTTGGGGATATTTTGGGATTATTTTGGGATATTTTGGGATATTTTGGGATATTTTGGGGTTATTTCGGATTATTTTGGGTTTATTTTGGGATATTTCGGATTATTTTGGGTTTATTTCGGGATATTTTGGGATATTTCAGGTTTATTTTGGGATATTTTGGGATTATTTTGGGATATTTTGGGTTTATTTTGGGATATTTGAATGATTTGGGGATTATTTGGGGATTATTTTGGATTATTTCAGGTTTATTTTGGGATATTTGGGATATTTTGGGATATTTGGGTTTATTTTGAGTTTATTTCGGGATATTTTGGGATCATTTTGAGATAATTTCGGATTATTTTGGGATTATTCCGGGATATTTTGGGTTTATTTCGGGATATTTTGGGATATTTTGGGATATTTGAATTATTTGGGATTATTTTGGGTTTATTTTGGGATTATTTCAGGTTTATTTTGGGATATTTTGGGATTTTGGGGATTATTTTGGGATATTTTGGGATTATTGAATTATTTGGGACATTTGGGATTATTTTGGGTTTATTTCAGGATATTTTGGGATATTTTGGGATTATTGAATTATTTGGGATATTTGGGATCATTTTGGGATATTTTGGGATTATTGAATTATTTGGGATATTTGGGATCATTTTGGGATTTTGGGGATTATTTTGGGATTATTGAATTATTTGGGATTATTTTGGGATAATTTCAGATTATTTTGGGATTATTTTGGGATATTTTGGGATATTTGGGATTATTTTGGGTTTATTGAATTATTCGGGATATTTGGGATTATTTCGGGTTTATTTTGGGATATTTGGGATATTTTGGGATTATTTTGGGATAATTTTGGATTATTTTGGGATAATTTCGGGATATTTTGGGATATTTTGGGTTAATTTCGGGATATTTTGGGATAATTGAATTATTTGGGATAATTTCGGATTATTTTGGGTTTATTTTGGGATATTTGGGATATTTTGGGATATTCTGGGATTATTTTGGGATAATTTCGGGATATTTTGGGATAATTGATTTATTTGGATTATTTTGGGATTATTTCAGGATATTTTTGGATATTCTGGGATTATTTGGGGTTTATTTTGGGATATTTGGGATTTTGGGGATTATTTTGGGATAATTGAATTATTTGGGATATTCTGGGATTATTTTGGGATAATTTCGGGATATTTGGGATAATTGATTTATTTGGATAATTTCGGGATTATTTCAGGATATTTTGGGATATTCTGGGATTATTTGGGGTTTATTTTGGAATATTTGGGATTTTGGGGATTATTTTGGGTTTATTGAATTATTCGGGATATTTGGGATTATTTCGGGTTTATTTCGGGATATTTGGGATATTTTGGGATTATTTTGGGATAATTTTGGATTATTTTGGGATATTTGGGATATTTTGGGATATTTGGGTTTATTTTGAGTTTATTTCGGGATATTTTGGGATCATTTTGAGATAATTTCGGATTATTTTGGGATTATTCCGGGATATTTTGGGTTTATTTCGGGATATTTTGGGATATTTTGGGATATTTTGGGATATTTGAATTATTTGGGATTATTTTGGGTTTATTTTGGGATTATTTCAGGTTTATTTTGGGATATTTTGGGATTTTGGGGATTATTTTGGGATAATTGAATTATTTGGGATAATTGGGATTATTTTGGATTTATTTTGGGTTTATTTCGGGATAATTTTGGGATATTTTGGGATTATTGAATTATTTGGGATATTTGGGATCATTTGGGGATAATTTCGGATTATTTTGGGATAATTTTGGGATATTCTGGGATCATTTTGGGATATTTTGGGATTATTTTGGGATAATTTCAGGATATTTAGGATTATTTTGGGATTATTGAATTATTTGGGATAATTTTGGGATTATTTCGGGTTTATTTCGGGATATTTGGGATATTTTGGGGTTATTTTGGGATTATTTGGGATATTTTGGATTTATTTTGGGATATTTTGGGATAATTTCGGATTATTTGGGGAATATTTCGGGATATTTTGGGATTTTGGGATTATTTTGGGTTTATTTCGGGATATTTCGGGATATTTTGGGGTTATTTTGGGATATTTTGGGATATTTTGGGGATATTTTGGGATTATTTTGGGATCATTTTGAGATAATTTCGGATTATTTTGGGATTATTCCGATATATTTTGGGTTTATTTTGGGATATTTTGGGATATTTTGGGATATTTTGGGATATTTGAATTATTTGGGATTATTTCAGGTTTATTTTGGGATATTTTGGGATTTTGGGGATTATTTTGGGATTATTGAATTATTTGGGACATTTGGGATTATTTGGGGTTTATTTCAGGATATTTTGGGATATTTTGGGATTATTGAATTATTTGGGATATTTGGGATCATTTTGGGATATTTGGGGATTATTTTGGGATTATTTTGGGATTATTTTGGGATATTTTGGGATATTTTGGGATTATTTTGGAATAATTTCAGGATATTTGGGATTATTTTGGGATATTTTAATTATTTGGAATATTTGGGATTATTTTGGGTTTATTTCGGGATATTTTGGGATTATTGAATTATTTCGGGATATTTTGGGATATTTTGGGATTATTTTGGGATTATTGAATTATTTGGGATATTTGGGATTATTTTGGGTTTATTTCGGGATATTTTGGGATATTTTGGGATATTCTGGGATTATTTTGGGATAATTTCGGGACATTTTGGGATAATTGATTTATTTGGATTATTTCGGGATTATTTTGGGTTTATTCTGGGATTATTTTGGGATATTTTGGGATATTTGATTTATTTGAATAATTTCCTGATAATTCCCTGTAATTGGGGGCGGGGGTCTCACCCCTCCCCCCCCCCTCCTCCCCCCCTCCCCCCGCAGGCGGCCGGAGCCCCCCCCGCCCCTCCCCCTCCCCGATGAGGAGGGGGCGATGCCGCGCCCCTCCCCCACCGCGCTGCTGCTGCTGCTCCTGGCGGGAGCCGCGACCCCCGGGACCCCCCCCGGGGGCAGGGCCGCGCCCCCCGCGCTGCGCATGGGTGAGAATTGGGGCAAAAAATGGGAATTTTGGGTTTTTTTGGGGTCAAAAATGTGAATTTTGGGATTTTTTTGGGATTTTTTGGGGATTTTTTGGGGGTTTTTTTGGGGTTTTTTGGGGGGTTTTGGGGTTTGGGATCATCCCCGTGGGCAGGGCCGCGCCCCCCGCGCTGCGCATGGGTGAGAATTGGGGCGAAATCCGCGGATTTTGGGGTTTTGGGGGTCAAAAATGGGAATTTTGGGATTTTTTGGGATTTTTTTGGGATTTTTTGGGTTTTTTGGGGGTTTTTTGGGGGTTTTGGGGTTTGGGATCCTCCCCGGGGTCAGGGCCGCGCCCCCCGCGCTGCGCATGGGTGAGAATTGGGGCGAATTCCGGGGATTTTGGGTTTTTTGGTGTCAAAAATGTGAATTTTGGGATTTTTTTGGGTATTTTTTTGGGATTTTGGGGTTTTTTGGGGGGGTTTTGGGGTTTGGGATCCTCCCCGGGGTCAGGGCCGCGCCCCCCGCGCTGCGCATGGGTGAGAATTGGGGCGAATTCCGCGGATTTTGGGTTTTTTTGGTGTCAAAAATGTGAATTTTGGGGTTTTTTTGGGATTTTTTGGGATTTTTTTGGGTTTTTTGGGGGTTTTTGGGGGGTTTTTGGGGTTTGGGATCCTCCCCGGGGGCAGGGCCGCGCCCCCCGCGCTGCGCATGGGTGAGAATTGGGGCAAAATCCGCGGATTTTGGGGTTTTTGGTGTCAAAAATGTGAATTTTGGGGGTTTTTTTGGTATTTTTTGGGATTTTTTGGGGATTTTTGGGGGTTTTGGGGGGGTTTTGGGGTTTGGGATCCCCCCCGGGGTCAGGGCCGCGCCCCCCGCGCTGCGCATGGGTGAGAATTGGGGCGAAAAATGGGGATTTTGGGTTTTTTTTGGGGTCAAAAATGTGAATTTTGGGATTTTTTTGGGATTTTTTGGGGATTTTTTTGGGGTTTTTTTGGGTTTTTTGGGGATTTTGGGGTTTGGGATCCTCCCCGGGGGCAGGGCCGCGACCCCCGCGCTGCGCATGGGTGAGAATTGGGGTGAAAAATGGGAATTTTGGGGTTTTTTGGTGTCAAAAATGGGAATTTTGGGATTTTTTGGGGATTTTTTGGGGGATTTTTGGGGTTTTGGGGGTTTTTTGGGTCTGGGGGTTTCTGGCGGACCCCGACCCCTCTCTGACCGCCCCTCCCCCTCCGCAGCCGCCATCCGGGACGAGCGGGGGGAGGGGCTCAGTGGCATTTGGGGCCATTTTGGGTCATTTTGGGTCATTTCGGGGTGATTTTTTTGCCGATTTTTGCCATTTTTGGGGGGATTTTTTTCGGTTTTTTTTTGTTTTTCGGGGTTTTTTGGGTCTGGGGGTTTCTGACGCCCCTCCCCCTCCGCAGCCGCCATCCTGGACGAGCGCGGGGGCTGCGGGCGGGGCGATTTTGGGTCATTTTGGGCCATTTTGGGGGTTTTTTACCATTTTTTGCCGATTTTTGCTATTTTTCGGGGGATTTTTGTGGGTTTTTTTTGGGTTTTCGGGGTTTTTTGGGTCTGGGGGTTTCTGACGCCCCTCCCCCTCCGCAGCCGCCATCCTGGACGAGCGCGGGGCGGAATTCAGTGAGATTTTGGGTCATTTTGGGTCATTTTTGCCATTTTTTTGCCATTTTTGGGAGGATTTTTTTCGGGTTTTTTTTGGGTTTTTGGGGTTTTTTGGGTCTGGGGGTTTCTGACGCCCCCTCCCCCTCTCTGACCGCCCCTCCCCCTCCCCCAGCCGCCATCCTGGACGAGCGCGGGGGCTGCGGGCGGGGGGATTTTGGGTCATTTTGGGCCATTTTGGGTCATTTTGGGCCATTTTGGGTGAATTAGGGGTGATTTTTTTGCCGGTTTTTGGGGTTTTTTTGGGGTTTTTGGGGTTTTTTGGGTCTGGGGGTTTCTGGCGGACCCCGACCCCTCTCTGACCGCCCCTCCCCCTCCGCAGCCGCCATCCTGGACGAGCGGGGGGAGGGGCTCAGTGGCATTTGGGGCCATTTGGGGCCATTTTGGGTCATTTTGGGTCATTTTGGGTCATTTCGGGGTGGTTTTTTTCGGGTTTTTTGGGGGTTTTTTTTGGGTTTTCGGGGTTTTTTGGGTCTGGGGGTTTCTGACGCCCCCTCCCCCTCTCTGACCGCCCCTCCCCTCCCCCAGCCGCCATCCTGGACGAGCGCGGGGGCTGCGGGCGGGGCGATTTTGGGTCATTTTGGGTCATTTTGGGTCATTTTTGACATTTTTTTGCCATTTTTTGGGGGATTTTTTTCGGGTTTTTTTTGGGTTTCGGGGTTTTTTGGGTCTGGGGGTTTCTGACCTCCCCTCCCCCTCCCCCAGCCGTCATCCTGGACGAGCGCGGGGGCTGCGGGCGGGGCGATTTGGGGCCATTTTGGGTCATTTTGGGTCATTTTTGCCATTTTTTTGCCATTTCTGGGGGGATTTTTGTGGGTTTTTTTTTGTTTTTCGGGGTTTTTTGGGTCTGGGGGTTTCTGACCGCCCCTCCCCTCCCCCAGCCGCCATCCTGGACGAGCGCGGGGGCTGCGGGCGGGGGGATTTTGGGTCATTTTGGGCCATTTTTGGGGTTTTTTGCCATTTTTAACCGTTTTTAGCCGGATTTTGGGGGATTTTTGTGGGTTTTTTTTTTGTTTTTCGGGGTTTTTTGGGTCTGGGGGTTTCTGACGCCCCTCCCCCTCCCCCAGCCGCCATCCTGGACGAGCGCGGGGGCTGCGGGCGGGGGGAGCGCCTGGCGCTGGCGCTGGCCCGGGAGCGCGTCAATGGCGCGGGGGGGGGGCGGCCCCCGGCCCGCCTGGAGGTCGATGTGTTCGAGCTGGCCCGGGACAACCAGTACGAGACCACCGACACCAGTAAGGGACACTGGGAGGGACTGGTTTGTACTGGGAGGGGTTTGGGAGGGGTTGGGAAAAAACTGGGAGGGGCTGGGAGCGGCTAGGAAAGGGTTAAAGGGGGATTTGGGGGCACTGGTTTGGACTGGGATGGACTGGGAGGGCACTGGGAGGGGTCTGAGGGGCACTGGGAGGGCACTGGGATCAAACTGGGATGGACTGGGAGGGACTGGTTTGTACTGGGATGGACTGGGAGGGGTTTGAGGGGCACTGGGAGGGGCTGGGGAGGGGCTAGGAAAGGGTTAAAGGGGGATTTGGGGGCACTGGTTTGGACTGGGAGGGACTGGGATGGACTGGGAGCACTGGGAGGTCGATGTGTTCGAGCTGGCCCGGGACAACCAGTACGAGACCACCGACACCAGTAAGGGACACTGGGAGGGACTGGTTTGTACTGGGAGGGGTTTGGGTGGGGCTGGGAGGGGCTGGGATCAAACCGGGAGGGGCTAGGAAAGGGTTAAAGGGGGATTTGGGGGCACTGGTTTGGACTGGGATCAAACTGGGAGGGGCTAGGAGCGGCTAGGAAAGGGTTAAAGGGGGATTTGGGGGCACTGGTTTGGACTGGGAGGCACTGGGAGGGCACTGGAGGGGTCTGAGGGGCACTGGGAGGGGACTGGGATCAAACTGGGAGGGACTGGGAGGGAGTGGTTTGTACTGGGATGGACTGGGAGGGGCTGGGATCAAACTGGGAGGGGTTAGGAAAGGGTTAAAGGGGGATTTGGGGGCACTGGTTTGTACTGGGATGGACTGGGAGGGGATTGGGAAGGGCTGGGAGGGGTCTGAGGGGCACTGGGAGGGGACTGGGATGAACTGGGAGCACTGGGAGGGCACTGGGAGGGATTTGGATCAAACTGGGAGGGGATTGGGAGGGGCTAGGAAAGGGTTAAAGGGGGATTTGGGGGCACTGGTTTGGACTGGGAGGGAACTGGGAAGGGCTGGGAGGGGTTTGAGGGGCACTGGGATGGACTGGGATCAAACTGGGAGGGACTGGCAGGGACTGGTTTATACTGGGATGGACTGGGAGGGGATTGGGAGGGACTGGAAGGGGCTAGGAAAGGGTTAAAGGGGGATTTGGGGGCACTGGTTTGTACTGGGATGGACTGGGAGGCACTGGGAGGGCACTGGGAGGGGTCTGAGGGGCACTGGGAGGGACTGGGATGAACTGGGAGGGGATTGAGGGGCACTGGGATGGACTGGGAGGGCACTGGGATGAACTGGGAGGGACTGGGAGGGGCTGGGAAAAAACTGGGAGGGGCTAGGAAAGGGTTAAAGGGGGATTTGGGGGCACTGGTTTGGACTGGGAGGCACTGGGAGGGCACTGGGAGGGGTTTGAGGGGCACTGGGAGGGGACTGGGATGGGACTGGGATGAACTGGGATGAACTGGGGGGCACTGGGAGCACTGGGAGGGCACTGGGGAGGGGCTGGGAAAGGGTTAAAGGGGGATTTGGGGGCACTGGTTTGGACTGGGATGGACTGGGAGGGACTGGGAGGGGATTGGGAAAGGGTTAAAGGGGGATTCGGGGGTACTGGTTTGCACTGGTTTGGACTGGGAGGGCACTGGGATGGACTGGGGGGCACTGGTTTGTACTGGGAGGGAACTGGGAAAGGGTTAAAGGGGGATTTGGGGTCACTGGTTTGTACTGGGATGGACTGGGAGGGCACTGGTTTATACTGGTTTGTACTGGTTTGTACTGGGAGCGACTGGGAGGCGATCTGGGGGGAATTGGGAGGGATTTGGGTTCAGATTTGGGGTGGATTTGGGGGATTTTGGGGATTTTGGGGGATTTGGGTGAATTTTGGGGTTCAGGGTTTGGATTTTGGGGGGATTTTGGGGTTTTTGGGATTTTGGGGTTTTTGGGATTTTTGGGGTTCAGGGTTTTTGGGGTCCCCCCCAGTGTGTCAGATCCTGCTCAAGGGCGTGGTCTGGGTGCTGGGATTTGGGATTTTGGGGGATTTTGGGGGATTTTGGGTGGATTTGGGGGATTTTGGGGTTCAGGAAGGGATCAAGGCTGGGATTTGGGGTGGATTTGGGGTGGATTTAGGGGATTTTGGGGATTTTGGGGTTCAGGGTTTTTGGGGTCCCCCCCAGTGTGTCAGATCCTGCCCAAGGGCGTGGTCTGGGATTGGGGATTTTGGGGTGGATTTGGGGGATTTTTGGGATTCAGGGTTTGGATTTAGGGGATTTTGGGGTGATTTTGGGGTGGATTTGGGTGGATTTTGGGTTTTTTGGGGAATTTGGGGTTCAGGGTTTTTGGGGTCCCCCCCAGTGTGTCAGATCCTGCCCAAGGGCGTGGTCTGGGTGCTGGGATTTGGGATTTTGGGGTGGATTTGGGGGATTTTGGGGGTTCAGGGTTTGGATTTGGGGTGGATTTGGGGGATTTTGGGGTTCAGGGTTTTGGGGGGATTTTGGGGATTTTGGGATTTTGGGGTTCAGGGTTTTTGGGGTCCCCCCAGTGTGTCAGATCCTGCCCAAGGGCGTGGTCTGGGATTGGGGATTTTGGGGTGGATTTGGGGGATTTTTGGGATTCAGGGTTTGGATTTAAGGGATTTTGGGGTGGATTTGGGGTGGATTTTGGGGTTTTTGGGATTTTGGGGTTCAGGGTTTTTGGGGTCCCCCCCAGTGTGTCAGATCCTGCCCAAGGGCGTGGTCTCGGTGCTGGGTCCGGCCGCCAGCCCGGCCGCTGCGGCCACGGTCAGTCACATCTGCGGGGAGAAGGAGGTGAGCGACCCCAAAAACCCCAAAATTCACCCCAAAAACACCTCGGGACCGAAAAACCCCAAAAACACCCCAAAATCCCCGGAATTCACCCCAAAAATCACCTTGGGAACCCCAAAAACCCCAAATCCCCCCAGGGTCAGTCACATCTGCGGGGAGAAGGAGGTGAGCGACCCCAAAAACCCCAAAATTCACCCCAAAAACACCTCGAGACCCAAACCCCCAAAAATCACCCAAAAACCCCCAAATTCACCCCCAAAAATCACCTCGGGAACCCCAAAATCCCCCAATCCCCCCAGGGTCAGTCACATCTGCGGGGAGAAGGAGGTGAGCGACCCCAAAAACCCCAAAATTCACCCCAAAAACACCCTGGGACCCAAAAACCCCAAAAACACCCCAAAATCCCCAAATTCACCCCAAAAATCACCTCAAAAACCCCAAAAACCCCAAATCCCCCCAGGGTCAGTCACATCTGCGGGGAGAAGGAGGTGAGCGACCCCAAAAACCCCGGAATTCACCCCAAAAACACCTCGGGACCCAAAAATCACCCTGGGACCCCGAAAACCCCAAAATCACCCCAAAATCACCTCGGGACCCCAAAACCCCCCAATTTCCCCCCAAAGTTCCCCCCAAAGCCACCCCAAACCCCCCCAAATCACCCCAAAAATCACCAAAAACCACCACGGGAACCCCAAAAACCCCAAAAACCCCAAATCCCCCAAATCCCTGATTTCGGGGCTGATTTTGGGGTGGATTTGGGGATTTCGGGGCTGATTTTGGGGTGGATTTCAGTGGTTTCGGGGCTGATTTTGGGGTGGATTTGGGGATTTCGGGGCTGATTTTGGGGTGGATTTCAGTGGTTTTAGGGTTGATTTTGTTGCTGATTTCTGCGCTGATTTTGGGGCTGATTTCGGGGTTTTGGGGTGGAATTTTGGGCAGATTTTTTGCTGATTTCAGCGCTGATTTCGGGCAGTTTTGGGCTGATTTCGGGCAGATTTTGGTGCCAATTTTGGGGCTGATTTTGGGGCTGATTTTGGCATTTTTGGGCCGATTTTGGTGCCAGTTTTGGTGCTGATTTTGGCGTTTATGGGCCGATTTTGGGCTGATTTTTGGGCTGATTTTGGTGCCGATTTTGGGCCGATTTCAGCGGTTTTGGGCTGATTTTGGAGCTGATTTTGGCGCCAATTCCGTCACCGATTTCAGCGGTTTTGGACTCATTTTGGTGCCGATTTTGGGCCAATTTCGGCATTTTTGGGCTGATTTTGGGCCGATTTCAGTGTTTTGGGGCTGATTTTGGAGCTGATTTTGGTGCCAATTCCAGCACTGATTTCGGCATTTTTGGGCTGATTTTGGGGCCGATTTTGGGCCGATTTTGGCGTTTTTTGGCTGATTTTGGGGCTGATTTCAGTGCCAATTCCGGCGCTGATTTTGGCAGTTTTGGGCTGATTTTTGACACCAATTTTGGCACCGATTTTGGTGCTGATTTTGGCAGTTTTGAGCTGATTTTGGACTGATTTTGGCCTTTTTTGGCTGATTTTGATGCTGATTTTGGTGCAGATTTCAGTGCTGATTTTGGTGCTGATTCCATCACCGATTTCAGTGGTTTTGGACTTATTTTGGTGCTGATTTTGGCGCTGATTTTGGGAGTTTTGGGCTGATTTTGGGCAAATTTTAGTGCCAAATTTGGAGCTGATTTTGGAGCTGATTTTGGTGCCAATTCCAGCATTGATTTTGGCAGTTTTGGGCTGATTTTGGCACCAATTTTGGCAGTTTTGGGCTGATTTTGGGGCTGATTTTGGGGCTGATTTTGGGGCTGATTTTGGTGCCAATTCCAGCACTGATTTTGGCGGTTTTGGGCTGATTTTGGCGCTGATTCTGGCCCTGATTTTGACGGTTTTGGGCTGATTTTGGGGCTGATTTTGGGGCTGGTTTCAGCGCCAATTCCATCACTGATTTCAGTGGTTTTGGACTCATTTTGGTGCTGATTTTGGCACCAATTTCAGCCTTTTTGGGCTGATTTTGGCACTGATTTCAGCATTTATGGGCTGATTTTGGGCCAATTTTGGCCTTTTTGGGCCGATTTTGGCACCGATTTCGGCCTTTTTGGGCTGATTTTGGGCCGATTTCAGCGTTTTTGGGCTGATTTTGGGCCGATTTTGGCGTTTTTGGGCCGATTTTGGGCCGATTTCAGCATTTTTGGGCTGATTTTGGCACCGATTTCAGCATTTATGGGCTGATTTTGGGCTGATTTTGGCCTTTTTGGGCTGATTTTGGGCCGATTTCGGCCTTTTTGGGCCAATTTTGGGCCAATTTCGGCCTTTTTGGGCCAATTTTGGCACCGATTTCGGCCTTTTTGGGCCGATTTTGAGCCAATTTCAGCCTTTTTTCCCCGATTCCTTTTCCACCGTCCCCCCAGATCCCCCACATCCGCGTGGGCCCCGAGGACGCCCCCCGGCCGCCCCTGCTGCGCCTGGCGGCGCTCAGCCTCTACCCCAGCAACGAGGACGTCAGCCAGGCCCTGGGGGGGCTCCTGCGCAGCCTCCGCGCCCCCCCGGCCTCCCTCATCTGCGCCAGGGCCGAGTGTGAGACACTGGGGGGCATTTATGGGGGTCTGGGGGGGATTTATTGAGGATTTATTAGAGATTAATGGGGATTTATTGGGATTTATTGGGATTTATTAGAGATTAATGGGGATTAATGGGGGTTTATTAGGGATTAATGGGGATTAATGGGGGTTTATTAGGGATTAATGGGGATTTATTGGGTATTAATAGGGATTTATTAGGGATTAATGAGGATTTATTAAAGATTAATGGGGATTAATGGTGTTTATTAGGGATTAATGGGGATTTATTAGGGATTAATGGGGATTTATTGGGATTAATGGGGATTAATGGGGGTTTATTGGAGATTAATGGGGATTTATTAGGATTTATTAGGGATTAATGGGGATTTATTGGGATTTATTAGGGATTAATGGGGATTTATTGGGATTTATTAGGGATTAATGGGGTTTATTGGGGATTAATAGGGATTTATTGGGATTTATTAGGGATTAATGGGATTTATTGGGATTTATTGGGATTTATTAGGGATTAATTGGGATTTATTAGAGATTAATGGGGATTAATGGGGATTTATTGGGGATTAATGGGGATTTATTGAAGATTAATGGGGATTAATGGTGTTTATTAGGGATTAATGGGGATTTATTAGGGATTAATAGGGATTTATTAGGCATTAATGGGGTTTATTGGGGATTAATGGGGATTTATTAGGGATTAATGGGGATTAATGATGTTTGTTAGGGATTAATGAGGATTTATTAGGGATTAATGGGGATTTATTGGGGATTAATGGGGATTTATTAGGAATTAATGGGATTTATTAGGGATTAATGGGGATTTATTAGGGATTAATGGGGTTTATTGGGATTTATTAGGGATTAATGGGGATTTATTAGGAATTTATTGGGATTTATTAGGAGTTAATGGGGGTTTATATGGATTTATTAGGGATTTATGGGGATTTATTGGGATTTATTAGGGATTAATAGGGATTTATTAGGCATTAATGGGGTTTATTGGGTTATTGGGGCCCTGGGGGGGCTCCTGCGCAGCCTCCGCGCCCCCCCGGCCTCCCTCATCTGCGCCAGGGCCGAGTGTGAGCCACTATGGGGGGATTAATGGGGATTAATGGGGGTCTGGGGGCGATTATTGAGGATTTATTAGAGATTAATGGGGATTAATGGGGGTTTATTAGGGATTAATGGGGATTTATTGGGTATTAATAGGGATTTATTAGGGATTAATGGGGATTTATTAGGGATTAATGGGGATTAATGGGGATTTATTAGGAGTTAATGGGGATTTATTAGGGATTAATGGGGATTTATTGGGATTTATTAGGGATTAATGGGGATTTATTGTGGTCTGGGAGGGATTTATGGGGGTTTATTGGGGATTAATGGGGATTTATTAGGGATTAATGGGGATTTATTGGGATTTATTGGGGATTAATGGGGATTTATTGGGATTTATTAGAGATTAATGGGGATTTATTAGAGATTAATGGGGATTAATGGGGATTTATTGGGGATTAATGGGGATTTATTGAAGATTAATGGGGATTAATGGTGTTTATTAGGGATTAATGGGGATTTATTAGGGATTAATGGGGATTTATTAGGAGTTAATGGGGATTTATTAGCGATTAATGGGATTTATTGGGTATTAATGGGGATTTATTGGGATTTATTAGAGATTAATGGGGATTTATTAGAGATTAATGGGGATTAATGGTGTTTATTAGGGATTAATGAGGATTTATTAGGGATTAATGGGGATTTATTAGGGATTAATGGGGATTTATTGGGATTTATTGGGACTTATCAGGGATTAATGGGGATTTATTGGGATTTATTGGGTATTAATTGGGATTTATTGGGATTTATTAGGGATTAATGGGGTTTATTAGGGATTAATAGGGATTTATTAGGCATTAATGGGGTTCATTGGGCTATTGGGGCCCTGGGGGGGCTCCTGCGCAGCCTCCGCGCCCCCCCGGCCTCCCTCATCTGCGCCAGGGCCGAGTGTGAGCCACTATGGGGGGATTAATGGGGATTAATGGGGGTCTGGGGGCGATTATTGAGGATTTATTAGAGATTAATGGGGATTAATGGGGGTTTATTAGGGATTAATGGGGATTTATTGGGTATTAATAGGGATTTATTAGGGATTAATGGGGATTTATTAGGGATTAATAGGGATTTATTGGGTATTAATAGGGATTTATTGGGATTTATTAGGGATTAATGGGATTTATTGGGTATTAATGGGGATTTATTAGGGATTAATGGGGATTTATTGGGGATTAATGGGGATTTATTGGGATTTATTAGAGATTAATGGGGTTTATTGGGGATTAATGGGGATTTATTAGGGATTAATGGGGATTTATTGGGGATTAATGGAGATTTATTGGGATTTATTAGGGATTAATGGGGATTTATTGTGGTCTGGGAGGGATTTATTGGGATTTATTAGGGATTAATGGGATTTATTGGGTATTAATGGGGATTTATTAGGGATTAATGGGGATTTATTGGGGATTAATGGGGATTTATTGGGATTTATTAGAGATTAATGGGGTTTATTGGGGATTAATGGGGATTTATTAGGGATTAATGGGGATTTATTGGGGATTAATGGAGATTTATTGGGATTTATTGGGATTTATTAGGAGTTAATGGGGATTTATTAGGGATTAATGGGGTTTATTAGGGATTAATGGGGGTTTATTGGGATTTATTGGGGATTAATGGGGTTTATTGGGGATTAATGGGGATTTATTGGGAGTTGGGGCCGATTTTGGGGTGGATTTTGGAGTTTTTGGGGCCGATTTTGGGTTTATTGGGGCCAATTTTGGGGCCGATTTTCGGGTGGATTTTGGGGTGGATTTTTGGGTTTTTGGGGCCAATTTTAGAGCTGATTTTGGGGCCGTTTTTGGTGATTTTGGGGCCGATTTCGTAACCAATTTTGGGGCCGATTTTGGGGTGGATTTTCGGGTTTTTGGGGCCGATTTTGGGGCCATTTTCGGTGATTTTGGGGCAGATTTTGCAGCTAAATTTGGGGCCTATTTTGGGGCCGATTTTGGGGTTTTTGTGACTCATTTTGGGGCCGATTTTGGGGCCGTTTTCAGTGATTTTGTGACCGATTTCGCAGCTGATTTCGGAGCCGTTTTCGGTGATTTTGGAGCGGATTTTGGAGCCGATTTTGGGGTGAATTTTGGGGTTTTTGGGTCCCAGGCCTGCTGCGTCTGGAGGAGCTGCTGCGGCAGTTCCTGATCTCGCGCTGGGCGCTCTCCATGGGGCCGATTTTGGGGCCGATTTCAGTGATTTTGTGACCGATTTCAGAGCGGATTTCAGTGATTTTGGAGACGTTTTCAGGATGGATTTTGAGGTGGATTTTGGGGTGAATTTTGGCGATTTTGGGGTTTCCAGGCCTGCTGCGTCTGGAGGAGCTGGTGCGGCAGTTCCTGATCTCGCACTGGGCGCTCTCCGTGGGGCCGATTTTGGGGCCGTTTTCAGTGATTTTGTGACCGATTTTTGGGCAGTTTTTGAGTACTTTGAGGTGGATTTTGGGGTGAATTTTGGGGTTTTTGGGTCCCAGGCCTGCTGCGGCTGGAGGAGCTGCTGCGGCAGTTCCTGATCTCGCACTGGGCGCTCTCCATGGGGCCGATTTTGGGGCCGTTTTCAGTGATTTTGTGACCGATTTCAGAGCAGATTTCAGTGATTTCGGAGCCGATTTCGGGATGGATTTTGAGGTGGATTTTGGAGCTGATTTTGGGGTGAATTTTGGGGTTTTTGGGTCCCAGGCCTGCTGCGTCTGGAGGAGCTGCTGCGGCAGTTCCTGATCTCGCACTGGGCGCTCTCCATGGGGCCGATTTTGGGGCCGATTTCAGTGATTTTGTGGCCGATTTTGATGCCGATTTTGAGTACTTTGAGGTGGATTTTGGAGCCGATTTTGGGGTGAATTTTGCCCATTTTGGGGTGGATTTTGGGGTGAATTTTGGGGTTTTTGGGTCCCAGGCCTGCTGCAGCTGGAGGAGCTGCTGCGGCAGTTCCTGATCTCGCGCTGGGCGCTCTCCGTGGGGCCGATTTTGGGGCCGTTTTCAGTGATTTTGTGACCGATTTCAGAGCAGATTTCAGTGATTTTGGAGACGTTTTCGGGATGGATTTTGAGGTGGATTTTGGGGTGAATTTTGGTGATTTTGGGGTTTCCAGGCCTGCTGCGTCTGGAGGAGCTGCTGCGGCAGTTCCTGATCTCGCACTGGGCGCTCTCCATGGGGCCGATTTTGGGGCCGTTTTCAGTGATTTTGTGACCGATTTTGGAGCCGATTTCGGAGCCGTTTTTGATGATTTTGAGGTGGATTTTGGGGTGGATTTTGGGGTGAATTTTGGGGTTTTTGGGTCCCAGGCCTGCTGCGGCTGGAGGAGCTGGTGCGGCAGTTCCTGATCTCGCGCGAGGCGCTCTCCGTGGGGCCGATTTTGGGGCGGATTTCAGTGATTTTGTGACCGATTTCAGAGCCGATTTCAAAGCCGATTTTGGGGTGAATTTTGCCCATTTTGGAGCTGATTTTGGGGTGAATTTTGGGGTTTTTGGGTCCCAGGCCTGCTGGGTCTGGAGGAGCTGCTGCGGCAGTTCCTGATCTTGCGCTGGGCGCTCTCCATGGGGCCGATTTTGGGGCCGTTTTCAGTGATTTCAGGGCCGATTTTTGGGCAGTTTTTGGGTACTTTGAGGTGGATTTTGGGGTGAATTTTGGGGTTTTTGGGTCCCAGGCCTGCTGCGGTTGGAGGAGCTGCTGCGGCAGTTCCTGATCTCGCACTGGGCGCTCTCCGTGGGGCCGATTTTGGGGCAGATTTCAGTGATTTTGTGACCGATTTCAGAGCAGATTTCAGTGATTTCGGAGCCGTTTTTGGGGTGGATTTTGAGGTGGATTTTGGGGTGGATTTTGGGGTGAATTTTGGGGTTTTTGGGTCCCAGGCCTGCTGCGTCTGGAGGAGCTGGTGCGGCAGTTCCTGATCTCGCGCGAGGCGCTCTCCGTGCGCGTCCTGGACGCCGAGCAGGACCCGACGCCGCTGCTGAAGGAAATCCGCGACGACAAAGTCCCGACCATCGTCATCGACGGCAGCGCCGCCACCGCCGCCCTCGTGCTGGCCAAGGTCCGACTGGGGGGGATTTTGGGGCGTTTTGGGGGGTTTTGGGGGGTTTTGGAGATTTGGGGCGTTTCAGGGGTTTTTGGGGGGTTTTGGGGTTTTGGGGCATTTTGAAGGGTTTTGGGGTTTTGGGGGGATTTGGGGGGTTTTGGGGCGTTTTGGGGGTTTTGGGGACTTGGGGTGTTTCAGGGGTTTTGGGGGGTTTTGGGGGTTTTAGGGGGTTTGGGGGGGTTTGGGGAGTTTGGGACATTTGGGGCATTTTGGGGGGTTTTGGGGGTTTTAGGGGGTTTGGGGCATATTGAAGGGTTTTGGGGATTTGGGGGGTTTTGGGGGGTTTTAGGGGGTTTTGGGACATTCCAGGGATTTTGGGATTTTTGGGGCATTTTGGGGGGTTTTGGAGGTTTGGGGCATTTTGGGGCATTCCAGGGATTTTGGGACATTTTGGGGTTTTGAGGTGTTTTGGGGGTTTTGGGGTGTTTTGGGGGTTTTGGGACATTTTGGGTTTTGGGGTGTTTTGGGGGTTTTGGGGGGTTTTGGGCATTTTGGGGGTTTTGGGGGGTTTTGGGGATTTTGGGGGTTTGGGGGTTTTGGGGGGTTTGGGGGATTTTGGAAGGTTTTGGGGCATTTCATGGGTTTGGGGGGTTTTGGGGGATTTTGGGGGTTTTGGGGTTTTGGGGGGTTTTGGGGGTTTTGGGGGTTTTGGGGCCTTTTGGGGCATTTTGGGGGTTTTGGGGACTTGGGGTGTTTCAGGGGTTTTGGGGTGTTTTGGGGTTTTTTGGGGGTTTTGGGGGTTTTAGGGAATTTTGAGGGTTTGGGGTGTTTTGGGGGTTTTAGGGGGTTTGGGGCATTTTGAAGGGTTTTGGGGATTTGGGGGGTTTTGGGGCATTTTGGGGGTTTTGGGGGTTTTGGGGCATTTCAGGGGGTTTTGGGGTGTTTTGGGAGTTTGGGGGGTTTGGGAAGTTTTGGGGTGTTTGGTGGGTTTTTGGAGGTTTGGGACATTTGGGGCATTTTGGGGGTTTTGGGGGGTTTTGGGGAGTTTTGGAGATTTGGGGGGTTTTGGGGGTTTTGGGGCGTTTTGGGGGTTTGGGGTGTTTTGGGGGTTTGGGGGGTTTTGGGGGGTTTTGGGGGTTTTGGGGGGTTTTGGGGGTTTTGGGGATTTGGGGCATTTTGGGGGTTTTGGGTGGTTTGGGGTGTTTTGGGGGGTTTGGGGCATTTTGGGGTATTTTGGGGTTTTGGGGCTTTCAGGAGTTTGGGGCATTTGGGGGGTTTCGGGTATTTTGGGGTATTTTGGGGGTTTTGGGGGTATTTTGGGGGGGTTTTGGGGCATTTTGGGGTTTTTGGGGGATTTGGGGGGATTTTGGGGGTTTTTGGGGGGTCAGACCCACCCTGGTGCCCCCCCAGGCCTCGGAGCTGGGGATGACGTCGACGTTCTACAAATACATCCTGACCACCATGGTGAGTGACCAGAGTGACCACTGAGTGACCGCTGACCCCTGAGTGACCCTGAGTGACCACTGACCCCTGAGTGACCCTGAGTGACCACTGACCCCTGAGTGACCCTGAGTGACCCTGAGTGACCACTGAGAGACCACTGAGTGACCACTGACCCCTGAGTGACCACTGAGTGACCAATGAGTGACCACTGAGTGACCACTGAGTGACCCTGAGTGACCCTGAGTGACCACTGACCCCTGAGTGACCCCTGAGTGATCCTGAGTGACCCCTGACCACTGAGTGACCCCTGAGTGACCCTGAGTGACCCCTGAGTGACCACTGAGTGACCCCTGAGTGACCACTGAATGACCCTGAGTGACCCCTGAGTGACCCCTGACCACTGAGTGACCAATGGGTGACCCTGAGTCATCCCAAATGACCCAAACTGACCCAAACTGACCCAAACTGACCCAAACTGACCGCAGGACTTCCCGCTGCTGCGGCTGGACGCTCTGCCGGCCGCTCCGGCCACCGTGACCCCAGTGACCCCAAATGACCTGAGATGAATTTCACTGATCCTAAATGACCCAAAATGACCCAAACTGACCCAAACAGCCCCAAAATGACCAGAAATGGCCCCAAATGACCCAAACTGACCCCAACTGACCACAGGACTTCCCCCTGCTGCGGCTGGACACTCTGCCGGCCGCTCTGGCCACTGACCCCAATGACCCTAAATGACCCCAAACTGACCCAAACTGACCCAAAATGACCCGAAATGACCCAAACTGACCCAAACTGACCACAGGACTTCCCACTGTTGCGGCTGGACGCTCTGCCAGCCGCTCCGGCCACTGTGACCCCAATGACCCCAAGATGAATTTCACTGATCCCAAATGACCCCAAAATGACCGAAAATGACCCAAACTGACCCCAAACTGACCACAGGACTTCCCCCTGCTGCGGCTGGACGCGCTGCCGGCCGCTCCGGCCACCGTGACCCCAAATGACCCCTTGATGACCCATTGCCTGTATTGACCCAAACTGACCAGAAATGACCCAAACTGACCAGAAATGACCCAAAATGACCCAAAATGACCCAAAATGACCCCAACTGACCGCAGGACTTCCCGCTGCTGCGGCTGGACGCTCTGCCAGCCGCTCCGGCCACCGTGACCCCAGTGACCCCAATGACCCCAAACAGCCCCAAAATGACCAGAAATGGCCCTAAAATGACCCCAAATGACCAGAACTGACCCCAAACTGACCCCAAACTGACCACAGGACTTCCCGCTGCTGCGGCTGGACGCGCTGCCGGCCGCTCCGGCCACTGTGACCCCAAATGAACCCTTGACCACCCATTGCCTGCAATGACCCAAACTGACCTCAAATGACCCCAAACAGCCCCAAAATGACCCAAAATGCCCCAAAATGACCCAAAATGACCCAAAATGACCCAAACTGACCGCAGGACTTCCCGCTGCTGCGGCTGGACGCGCTGCCGGCCGCTCCGGCCACTGACCCCAATGACCCCAATGACCCCAAACAGCCCCAAAATGACCAGAAATGGCCCTAAAATGACCCAAAATGACCCAAAATGACCAGAACTGACCCAAACTGACCCAAACTGACCCCAACTGACCACAGGACTTCCCCCTGCTGCGGCTGGACGCGCTGCCGGCCGCTCCGGCCACCGTGACCCCAGTGACCCCAATGACCCCAAATGACCCAAAATGACCAGAAATGCCTCTAAAATGACCCAAAATGACCCAAACTGACCCAAAATGACCCAAAATGACCCAAACTGACCCCAAACTGACCACAGGACTTCCCCCTGCTGCGGCTGGACGCTCTGCCGGCCGCTCCGGCCACTGACCCCAATGACCCCAAATGACCCGAAACAGCCCCAAACAGCCCCAAAATGACCAGAACTGACCAGAAATGGCCCAAACTGACCCAAACTGACCCAAATTGACCCCAAACTGACCACAGGACTTCCCGCTGCTGCGGCTGGACGCGCTGCCGGCCGCTCCGGCCACCGTGACCCCAATGACCCCAATGACCCCAAACAGCCCCAAAATGACCCAAAATGACCAGAAATGACCCAAACTGACCGAAAATGACCCGAAATGACCAGAACAGCCCCAAACTGACCCAAACTGACCGCAGGACTTCCCCCTGCTGCGGCTGGACGCGCTGCCGGCCGCTCCGGCCACCGTGACCCCAATGACCCCTTGACCACCCATTGCCTGCAATGACCCAAACTGACCAGAAATGACCCAAACTGACCCAAACTGACCCAAAATGACCCAAAATGACCCAAAATGACCCCGATGACCACAGGACTTCCCCCTGCTGCGGCTGGACGCGCTGCCGGCCGCTCCGGCCACCGTCCTGGGCTTCTCCATGTTCAACACCAGCCACCGCTTCTACCCCGAGTTCGTGCGGAGCCTCAACATGTCCTGGCGGGAGAGCTGCGAGCTGGGGCCCTACCCCGGCCCCGCGGTGAGGGGGGACCCCCAGAGCCCGGGGGGATCCCCACAGCCATCGGGGGGACCCCCAGGTTTGGGGGGGAGCGCAAAAAACCCCGCGGGAAACGGAGGGGAAACGGCGGAGAAAAGGGAAATTGGGATTTTGGGGGAAAAATGTGCCGAGAAATCTGCAAAAAAATCTCAAAAAAATTTGGGGGTGTGGGGAATTTGGGGGGAAGGCAAAAAACGGGAAAATTTTGGGGGGGGACCCAAAAAAAACCCCAGGAAAAAAGGTGGAAAAATGGGGGAGAAAAGGGAAAATCAGGGAGGGCAAAAATGGCGAGGGGAGCTGCGGGAGTTTGGGGTGAAAAATTGGTGAAAATTGTCCCAAAAAATCGCCAAAAAAACTCAAAAAAATTTGGGGATGTGGGGAATTTGGGGAGAAGGCAAAAAAACCGGGAAAATTTGGGGGGGGACG
>NW_028167361.1:0-23364 GCF_963513975.1 Fringilla coelebs | reverse complement strand
AAAAATTGGTGAAAAGTGTCCCAAAAAAAATCTGCCAAAATTTCAGGATGTGGGAAATTTGGGGGAAGGCAAAAAAACGGGAAAATTTTGGGGGGAAACCCAAAAAAAACCCCAGGAAAAAAGGTGGAAAAATGGGGGAAGAAAAGGGAAAATTGGGGAGGGCAAAAATGGCGAGGGGGAGCTGCGGGAGTTTGGGGTGAAAAATTGGTGAAAAGTGTCCCAAAAAATCCCCCAAAAATGTCAAAACAATTTGGGGATGTGGGAAATTTGGGGTGAAGGCAAAAAAAAGGGGAAAATTTGGGGGGAAACGCAAAAACCCCGGGAAAAAAGGTGGAAAAATGGGGGAGAAAAGGGAAATCGGGGAGGGCAAAAATGGCGAGGGGAGCTGTGGGATTTTGGGGTGAAAAATTGGTGAAAAGTGTCCCAAAAAAATCTGCCAAAATTGGGGATGTGGGAAATTTGGGGGGAAGGCAAAAAAACAGGAAAATTTTGGGGGGAAACCCAAAAAAAACCCCAGGAAAAAAGGTGGAAAAATGGGGGAGAAAAGGGAAAATCGGGGATTTTGGGGGAAAATGTGGAAAGTGTCCCGAAAAATCTGCAAAAAATGTCAAAAAATTTGGGGATGTGGGGAATTTGGGGGGAAGGCAAAAAAAGGGGAAAATTTGGGGGTAAGCCAAAAAAAAAAATAACCAGGGGAGAAATGGTGGAAAAATGGGGAAGAAAAGAGAAAATTGGGGAGGACAAAAATGGCGAGGGGAGCTGAGGGATTTTGGGGTGAAAAGGAGCAAAAATTGACAAAAAAAAATCCCCAAAAAATCTCAAAAAAATCTGGGGAAATGGAAAACTTGGGGGGAAGCAAAAAACCTTGAAGGGACCCCAAAATCTCCAAGGAACCCCAAAAATCTTGGGAAAAAAATTGACAAAAAATCTGAATTTGGGGTCAAGGAGGACCCAAATCCGGGGGGTTCCTGGGGTGGGGATTGGGGGGCGGGGGGACCCCAGACCCTCCCGGGGGACCCCAAAATTTGGGGGAGACCCCCAAAAACCTTAAAAGGACCCCAAAATCTTCAAGGAACCCCAATAATCTTGGGAAAAAAAGGCAAAAATTGGGAATTTTGGCATCTCAGAGAACCAAAATTCCTTGGGGGGTTTGTGGGGTGGGGATTCGGGGTCGTGGGGACCCCAAAACTTTGGAAGACCCAAAAGGACCCAAAAAAACCTTAAAGAGACCCCAAAATCTTGGGGAAAAATGGCAAATATTGGGAAATTTTGGCATCTTGGAGGACCGAAATTCCTTGGGGGGTTCCTGGGGTGGGGATTTGGGGTGGGGCGACCCCAGACGCTCCCGGGGGACCCCAAAATTTAAGGGAGACCCCAAAATCTTCAGATTGATACCTGAAACCTTGATGGGACCCCAAAACCTTGGGAAAAAAAATGACCAAAAATCCGAAATTGGGGTCAAGGAGGACCCAAATCCCCGGGGGGTTCCTGGGTCAGGGATTTGGGGTCGGGGGGACCCCAAAAAATTGGGGGAGACCCCTAAAAACCATGAAAGGACCCCAAAATCTTTAAGGTACCCCAAAATTCTTGGGAAAAAATTGACAAAAAATCCGAAATTCGGGATCAAGGAGGGCCCAAATCCCCAGGGGGTTCCTGGGGTGGGGATTTGGAGTCGGGGGGACCCCAGACCCTCCTGGGGGACCCCCAAAAACCCTGAAGGGACCCTGAAAACCTTAAAGAGACCCCAAAAATCTTCAAGGAACCCCAAAATCTTGGGGAAAAAATGGCAAAAATTGGGGAAATTTTGGCATCTTGAAGAACCGAAATTCCTTGGGGGGTTTCTGGGGTGGGGATTTGGGGTTGGGGCGACCCCAGACCCTCCCGGGGGACCCTAAAATTTAGGGGGACACCCCAAAATCTTCAGATTGATACCTGAAACCTTGCTGGGAACCCAAAAATCTTGGGAAAAAATGACAAAAAATCCGAAATTTGGGATCAGGGAGGACCCAAATCCCGGGGGGGTCCTGGGGTGGGGATTCGGGGTTGGGGGGACCCAGACCCTCCCGGAGGACCCCAAAAACCTTGGAAGGACCCAAAAATCTTGGGAAAAAAAGGAGAAAAATTCAGAAATTTGGGGGCAAGGAGGACCCAAACCCTGGGGGGTTCCTGGGGTGGGGATTTGGGGTCGGGGGCCCCCCAGACCCCCCCAGTCACCCCCCGTTTCCCCCGCAGCTGTTCGGCGGCGCTGCTCTTCGACGCCGTGCACGTGGTGGTGGGCGCCGTGCGGGAGCTGAACCGCAGCCAGGAGATCGGGGGGCGGCCGCTGGCCTGCGCCGCGCCGGGGGATCTGGCCCCACGGCACCAGCCTGATGAACTACCTGCGCATGGTGAGGGGCCCAAAAAACCCCCAAATCACCCCAAAAAAACCCCATAAAAAGCCAAAAAAATCTCCACAAAATCCCAAAAAAATCCCCCAGAAAATCTCAAAAAAATCTCAAAAAAATCCCCCCAAAAAATCCCCCCCAAAATCCCCCAGAAAATCCAAAAAAATCCACCCAAAAATCCACCGTAAAATCCCCCAAAAAATCTCAAAAAAATCTCAAAAAAATTCCCCAAAAAATCCCAAAAATATCCCCAAAAATCCCCCTGAAAATCCCCCCAAAAATCCCCCCAAAATCCCCCAGAAAATCCAAAAAATCCCCCCAAAAATCCCCCCTAAATTCCCCCCAAAATTCCCCAAAAATCTCAAAAAAATTCCCAAAAAATCCCTAAAAAATCCCCCCCAAAAATCCCAAAAATATCCCCCAGAAAATCCCCCCAAAAATCCCCCAAAAATCCCCCCAGAAAATCCAAAAAAATACCCCCCCAAAATCCCCCCCTAAAATCCCCCCAAAATTCCCCAAAAATCTCAAAAAAATCCCCCAAAAAATCAAAAAAAATCCCCCCAAAAATCCAAAAAAATATCCCCCAGAAAATCCCCCCAAAAATCCCCCCAAAAATCCCCCAAAAATCCCCCCAGAAAATCCAAAAAATCCCCCCCCAAAATCCCCCCTAAAATCCCCCCAAAATCCCCAAAAATCTCAAAAAAATCCCCCAAAAAATCCCAAAAAATCCCCCAAAAAATCCCCAAAAAATCCCCCCAAAAATCTCCACAAAATCTCCACAAAATCCCCCCCAAAAATCCCCAAAAATCTCCACAAAATCCCCAAAAAATCCCCCCAAATCCCCCCCAAAAAATCTCCACAAAATCCCAAGAAATCCCCCAAAAAATCCCCCCCAAAATCCCCCCAAAAATCCCCCCCAAAATCCCCCCAGAAAATCCAAAAAATCCCCCCCAAAAATCCCCAAAAATTCCCCCAGAAAATCCCCCCAAAAAACTCAAAAAAATCCCCCCCAAAATCCCCCAAAAATCTCCACAAAATCCCCCAAAATCCCCCAAAAATCCCCCCAAAAAATCCCCAATAAATCCCCAAAAAATCTGGGGATGTGGGAAATTTTGGGGGGAAACCCCAAAAATCCCCGGGAAATGGTGAAAAAATGGGGTCCCACGGCACCAGCCTGATGGTGAGGGAGCCAAAAAACCCCGAAATCACCCCAAAAAACCCCTGAAAAAACCCCCAAAATTACCCTGAAAACCCCGGCAGGAACGGCGCGAAATTTGGGGGAGATACGGGGGAAAACTTGGCGGGAATGGGGAAAAACCTCAAAAACAGCCCAAAACCAACCCCAAAAACAGCCCCAAAAAGCCTGAAAAAACCACCAGAAACAACCCCAAAAAATTCCGCAAAACCCCAAAAAAACACCAAAACCAAGCCCAAAACCAGCCCTGAAAACAGCCCCCAAAACCCCCAAACCAACCCCCAAAAACAGCCCCGAAAACAGCCTCAAAACCCCCAAAATAACCCCAAAAACAGCCCAAAAAAAACCCCAAAACTGCCCCCAAAACAACCCTGAAACAGCCCCCAAAATCCCTAAAAATAACCCCAAAAATAACCCCAAAGACAACCCTGAAACAGCCCCAAAACCCCCAAAAATAACCCCAAAAAACCCGGCAGGGACACCCCAAAACTTGGGGGATTTTGGGAAGGATTTGGGGGGGATTTTGGGGGATTCTGCTGCGTTTTGGGGTATTTTGAGGGGATTTTGGGGTATTTGGGGGCATTTTTTGGTGCATATTGGGGTATTTTTGGGTGATTTTGGGGCACATTTTGGGGTCATTTTGGGATATTTTCCGGATATTTTTGGGGTGATTTTGGGCCATTTTGGGGTATTTTTGGGGTGTACTTTGGGTGTATTTAGGGATATTTTTGGGGCCATTTTGGGATATTTTTGGGGTGTATTTAGGGATATTTTCGGGATATTTTTGGGGTGATTTTGGGCCATTATTTTCAGGGATATTTTTGGGTTATTTTTGGGCCATTTTGGGGTTTATTTTAGGGATATTCTTGGGGTGATTTTGGGATATTTTTGGGATATTTTTGGGGTGATTTTGGGGTATTTTTGGGGTGTATTTTGGGGCATTTGGGGATATTTTTTGGGTGTATTTTTGGGGTGTTTTTTGGGATATTTTCGGGATATTTTGTGGGGTGATTTTGGGGCGATTTTGGGCCATTTTGGGATATTTTTGGGGATATTTTTTGGGTTATTTTTGGGGTGATTTTGGGGCCATTTGGGGGCGATTTTGGGGTGATTTTGGGCCGTTTTGGGCGCGCCCCAGGTGGAGTACGACGGGCTGACCGGGCGCGTGGAGTTCAACAGCAAAGGGCAGCGGACGAATTACAGCCTGAGGGTCCTGGAGAAGGGCAGGGATGGACACAGGGAGGTGAGTGACCACTGAGTGACCACTGAGTGACCACTGAGTGACCACTGACCAGTGACTGACCAGTGACTGACCGCTGAGTTACCCCTGAGTGACCCTGAGTGACCAGTGAGTGACCAGTGAGTGACCCTGCAATGGAGTTACAGCCTGAGGGTGCTGGAGAAGGGCAGAGATGGACACAGGGAGGTGAGTGACCACTGAGTGACCACTGAGTGACCACTGACCGTGACTGACCCCTGAGTGACCGCTGAGTGACCCTGACTGAGCACTGACCAGTGAGTGACCAGTGAGTGACCCTGCAATGGAGTTACAGCCTGAGGGTCCTGGAGAAGGGGAAGGATGGACACAGGGAGGTGAGTGACCACTGAGTGACCACTGAGTGACCACTGACCAGTGACTGACCAGTGACTGACCGCTGAGTTACCCCTGAGTGACCCTAAGTGACCAGTGAGTGACCCTGCAATGGAGTTACAGCCTGAGGGTCCTGGAGAAGGGGAAAGATGGACACAGGGAGGTGAGTGACCACTGACCACTGACCCCTGAGTGACCACTGAGTGACCGCTGAGTGACCCCCTGAGTGACCCCTGAGTGACCGCTGAGTGACCACTGACCCCTGAGTGACCCCTGAGGTGACCGCTGAGTGACCCCTGACTGAGCACTGACCAGTGAGTGACCAGTGAGTGACCCTGCAATGAGTTACAGCCTGAGGGTGCTGGAGAAAGGGAGAGATGGACACAGGGAGGGTGAGTGACCACTGAGTGACCACTGACCGCTGAGTGACCACTGAGTGACCACTGAGTGACCACTGAGTGACCACTGACCCGTGACTGACCGCTGAGTGACCCTGACTGAGCACTGACCAGTGAGTGACCAGTGAGTGACCCTGCAATGGAGTTACAGCCTGAGGGTGCTGGAGAAGGGCAGAGATGGACACAGGGAGGTGAGTGACCACTGAGTGACCACTGAGTGACCACTGAGTGACCACTGAGTGACCCCTGAGTGACTGCTGAGTGACCCTGACTGAGTACTGACCAGTGAGTGACCAGTGAGTGACCCTGCAATGGAGTTACAGCCTGAGGGTCCTGGAGAAGGGCAGAGATGGACACAGGGAGGTGAGTGACCACTGAGTGACCACTGAGTGACCACTGAGTGACCGCTGAGTGACCCCTGAGTGACCCCTGAGTGACCGCTGAGTGACCACTGACCCCTGAGTGACCCCTGAGTGACCGCTGAGTGACCCCTGACTGAGCACTGACCAGTGAGTGACCAGTGAGTGACCCTGCAATGGAGTTACAGCCTGAGGGTGCTGGAGAAAGGGAGAGATGGACACAGGGAGGTGAGTGACCACTGAGTGACCACTGACCGCTGAGTGACCACTGAGTGACCACTGAGTGACCACTGAGTGACCACTGACCCGTGACTGACCGCTGAGTGACCCTGACTGAGCACTGACCAGTGAGTGACCAGTGAGTGACCCTGCAATGGAGTTACAGCCTGAGGGTGCTGGAGAAGGGCAGAGATGGACACAGGGAGGTGAGTGACCACTGAGTGACCACTGAGTGACCACTGAGTGACCACTGAGTGACCCCTGAGTGACTGCTGAGTGACCCTGACTGAGTACTGACCAGTGAGTGACCAGTGAGTGACCCTGCAATGGAGTTACAGCCTGAGGGTCCTGGAGAAGGGCAGAGATGGACACAGGGAGGTGAGTGACCACTGAGTGACCACTGAGTGACCACTGAGTGACCACTGACCTGTGAGTGACCGCTGAGTGACCCTGACTGAGCACTGACCAGTGAGTGACCAGTGAGTGACCAGTGAGTGACCCTGCAATGGAGTTACAGCCTGAGGGTGCTGGAGAAGGGGAAAGATGGACACAGGGAGGTGAGTGACCACTGAGTGACCACTGAGTGACCACTGAGTGACCACTGACCAGTGACTGACCAGTAACTGACCGCTGAGTTACCCCTGAGTGACCCTGACTGAGCACTGACCAGTGAGTGACCAGTGAGTGACCCTGCAATGGAGTTACAGCCTGAGGGTGCTGGAGAAAGGGAAGGATGGACACAGGGAGGTGAGTGACCACTGAGTGACCACTGAGTGACCACTGAGTGACCACTGAGTGACCGCTGAGTGACCCTGACTGAGCACTGACCAGTGAGTGACCAGTGAGTGACCCTGCAATGGAGTTACAGCCTGAGGGTCCTGGAGAAAGGGAAGGATGGACACAGGGAGGTGAGTGACCACTGACCACTGACCCCTGAGTGACCACTGAGTGACCACTGACCTGTGAGTGACCCCTGAGTGACCGCTGAGTGACCCTGACTGAGCACTGACCAGTGAGTGACCAGTGAGTGACCCTGCAATGGAGTTACAGCCTGAGGGTCCTGGAGAAGGGGAAGGATGGACACAGGGAGGTGAGTGACCACTGAGTGACCACTGAGTGACCACTGAGTGACCAATGACCCCTGAGTGACCCCTGAGTGACCGCTGACTGAGCACTGACCAGTGAGTGACCAGTGAGTGACCCTGCAATGGAGTTACAGCCTGAGGGTGCTGGAGAAAGGGAAGGATGGACACAGGGAGGTGAGTGACCACTGAGTGACCACTGAGTGACCACTGAGTGACCACTGACCCCTGAGTGACCGCTGAGTGACCCTGACTGAGCACTGACCAGTGAGTGACCAGTGAGTGACCCTGCAATGGAGTTACAGCCTGAGGGTCCTGGAGAAAGGGAAGGATGGACACAGGGAGGTGAGTGACCACTGAGTGACCACTGAGTGACCACTGAGTGACCACTGACCTGTGAGTGACCCCTGAGTGACCCTGACTGAGCACTGACCAGTGAGTGACCAGTGAGGGACCCTGCAATGGAGTTACAGCCTGAGGGTCCTGGAGAAGGGGAAGGATGGACACAGGGAGGTGAGTGACCACTGAGTGACCACTGAGTGACCACTGACCTGTGAGTGACCCCTGAGTGACCGCTGAGTTACCCCTGAGTGACCGCTGAGTGACCAGTGAGTGACCCTGCAATGGAGTTACAGCCTGAGGGTGCTGGAAAAAGGGAAGGATGGACACAGGGAGGTGAGTGACCACTGACCACTGACCACTGAGTGACCACTGAGTGACCACTGAGTGACCACTGAGTGACCACTGACCCCTGAGTGACCGCTGAGTGACCCTGACTGAGCACTGACCAGTGAGTGACCAGTGAGTGACCCTGCAATGGAGTTACAGCCTGAGGGTGCTGGAGAAGGGCAGGGATGGACACAGGGAGGTGAGTGACCACTGACCACTGACCACTGAGTGACCACTGAGTGACCACTGACCCCTGAGTGACCGCTGAGTGACCCTGACTGAGCGCTGACCAGTGAGTGACCAGTGAGTGACCCTGCAATGGAGTTACAGCCTGAGGGTCCTGGAGAAAGGGAAGGATGGACACAGGGAGGTGAGTGACCACTGAGTGACCATTGAGTGACCACTGACCCCTGAGTGACCGCTGAGTGACCCTGACTGAGCACTGACCAGTGAGTGACCAGTGAGTGACCCTGCAATGGAGTTACAGCCTGAGGGTGCTGGAGAAGGGGAAGGATGGACACAGGGAGGTGAGTGACCACTGAGTGACCACTGAGTGACCACTGAGTGACCACTGACCCCTGAGTGACCGCTGAGTGACCCTGACTGAGCACTGACCAGTGAGTGACCAGTGAGTGACCCTGCAATGGAGTTACAGCCTGAGGGTGCTGGAGAAGGGGAAAGATGGACACAGGGAGGTGAGTGACCACTGAGTGACCACTGAGTGACCACTGAGTGACCACTGAGTGACCACTGAGTGACCACTGACCTGTGAGTGACCCCTGAGTGACCCTGACTGAGCACTGACCAGTGAGTGACCAGTGAGTGACCCTGCAATGGAGTTACAGCCTGAGGGTGCTGGAGAAGGGGAAGGATGGACACAGGGAGGTGAGTGACCACTGAGTGACCACTGAGTGACCACTGACCCGTGACTGACCCCTGAGTGACCAATAACTGACCACTGAGTGACCCTGACTGAGCACTGACCAGTGAGTGACCAGTGAGTGACCCTGCAATGGAGTTACAGCCTGAGGGTGCTGGAGAAGGGCAGGGATGGACACAGGGAGGTGAGTGACCACTGAGTGACCACTGAGTGACCACTGAGTGACCCTGAGTGACCCCTGAGTGACCACTGAGTGACCCTGAGTGACCCCGAGTGCCCCCTTGGTGACCCCTGAGTGACCCTGAGTGACCACTGAGTAACCACTGAGTGACCCCTGACCCCTGAGTGACCGCTGAGTGACCCTGAGTGACCCCTGAGTGACCCTGAGTGACCCTGAGTGACCCCCGAGCGCCCCCTGAGTGACCCCTGAGTGACCCCTGAGTGACCCCTGAGTGACCCCTGAGTGACCACTGAGTGACCACTGAGTGACCCCTGACCCCTGAGTGACCCCTGAGTGACCCTGAGTGACCCCTGAGTGACCCCCGAGTGACCCCCGAGCGCCCCCATGCCCTGCCCCGCTTGGCCCCGCCCCCGGCCCCGCCCCTGACGCTGGCCCCGCCCCCAGGTGGGGGTGTGGTTCTCCAACCGGACGCTGGCGATGGACGAGGCCACGCTGGGCCTGAACGCCTCGGACAGCCTGGCCAACAAGACCCTGATCATCACCACCATACTGGTCTGTACTGGGAGGGACTGGGAACGGCTGGGAACACACTGGGAGGGACTGGGATGGACTGGGATGGACTGGGATGGGATTGGAACAGACTGGGATGGACTGGGAGGGACTGGGACAGCCTGGCCAACAAGACCCTGATCATCACCACCATACTGGTCTGTACTGGGACAAACTGGGAGGGACTGGGAACGGCTGGGAGGGGACTGGGATGGACTGGGATGGGATTGGAACAGACTGGGATAGACTGGGAGGGACTGGGAGGGACTGGGAGGGACTGGGAGGGACTGGGACAGCCTGGCCAACAAGACCCTGATCATCACCACCATACTGGTCTGTACTGGGACAAACTGGGAGGGACTGGGAACGGCTGGGAACACACTGGGAGGGACTGGGATGGGATTGGAACGGACTGGGATAGACTGGGAGGGACTGGGAGGGACTGGGAGGGACTGGGAGGGACTGGGACAGCCTGGCCAACAAGACCCTGATCATCACCACCATACTGGTCTGTACTGGGACAAACTGGGAGGGACTGGGAACACACTGGGATAGACTGGGATAGACTGGGATGGGATTGGAACAGACTGGGATGGACTGGGAGGGACTGGGAGGGACTGGGATGGACTGGGAGGGACTGGGAGGGACTGGGACAGCCTGGCCAACAAGACCCTGATCATCACCACCATACTGGTCTGTACTGGGACAAACTGGGAGGGACTGGGAACGGCTGGGAACACACTGGGAGGGACTGGGATTGACTGGGATGGGATTGGAACGGACTGGGATGGACTGGGAGGGACTGGGAGGGACTGGGACAGCCTGGCCAACAAGACCCTGATCATCACCACCATACTGGTCTGTACTGGGACAAACTGGGAGGGACTGGGAACACACTGGGATAGACTGGGATGGACTGGGATGGGATTGGAACGGACTGGGAGGGACTGGGAGGGACTGGGACAGCCTGGCCAACAAGACCCTGATCATCACCACCATACTGGTCTGTACTGGGACAAACTGGGAGGGACTGGGAACGGCTGGGAACACACTGGGAGGGACTGGGATGGGATTGGAACAGACTGGGATGGACTGGGATGGACTGGGAGGGACTGGGACAGCCTGGCCAACAGGACCCTGATCATCACCACCATACTGGTCTGTACTGGGACAAACTGGGAGGGACTGGGAACGGCTGGGAACACACTGGGAGGGACTGGGATGGGATTGGAACAGACTGGGATGGACTGGGATGGACTGGGAGGGACTGGGACAGCCTGGCCAACAAGACCCTGATCATCACCACCATACTGGTCTGTACTGGGAGGGACTGGGAGGGGACTGGGATAGACTGGGAGGGACTGGGATGGGATTGGAACGGACTGGGATGGACTGGGATGGACTGGGACAGCCTGGCCAACAAGACCCTGATCATCACCACCATACTGGTCTGTACTGGGACAAACTGGGAGGGACTGGGAACGGCTGGGAACACACTGGGATTGACTGGGATGGGATTGGAACGGACTGGGAGGGACTGGGATGGACTGGGAGGGACTGGGATGGACTGGGATGGACTGGGACAGCCTGGCCAACAAGACCCTGATCATCACCACCATACTGGTCTGTACTGGGACAAACTGGGAGGGACTGGGAGGGGACTGGGATGGACTGGGATAGACTGGGATGGACTGGGATGGACTGGGATTGACTGGGATCAAACTGGGAGGGACTGGGAGGGACTGGGACAGCCTGGCCAACAAGACCCTGATCATCACCACCATACTGGTCTGTACTGGGACAAACTGGGAGGGACTGGGAACGGCTGGGAACACACTGGGAGGGACTGGGATGGGATTGGAACAGACTGGGATAGACTGGGAGGGACTGGGACAGCCTGGCCAACAAGACCCTGATCATCATCACCATACTGGTCTGTACTGGGACAAACTGGGAGGGACTGGGAATGGCTGGGAACACACTGGGAGGGACTGGGATGGGATTGGAACGGACTGGGAGGGACTGGGAGGGACTGGGAGGGACTGGGACAGCCTGGCCAACAAGACCCTGATCATCACCACCATACTGGTCTGTACTGGGACAAACTGGGAGGGACTGGGAACGGCTGGGAACTCACTGGGATTGACTGGGATTGACTGGGATCAAACTGGGAGGGACTGGGAGGGACTGGGACAGCCTGGCCAACAAGACCCTGATCATCACCACCATACTGGTCTGTACTGGGACAAACTGGGAGGGACTGGGAACGGCTGGGAACTCACTGGGATTGACTGGGATTGACTGGGATCAAACTGGGAGGGACTGGGATGGACTGGGACAGCCTGGCCAACAAGACCCTGATCATCACCACCATACTGGTCTGTACTGGGACAAACTGGGAGGGACTGGGAACACACTGGGATGGACTGGGATAGACTGGGATGGGATTGGAACGGACTGGGATGGACTGGGATGGACTGGGAGGGACTGGGACAGCCTGGCCAACAAGACCCTGATCATCACCACCATACTGGTCTGTACTGGGACAAACTGGGAGGGACTGGGAACACACTGGGATAGACTGGGATGGACTGGGATGGGATTGGAACGGACTGGGAGGGACTGGGAGGGACTGGGGGGGACTGGGGGGGACTGGAATGGGATTGGAATGGACTGGGATGGACTGGGAGAGACTGGGATGGACTGGGAGGGACTGGGATGGACTGGGAATGGGTTAACGGGGGATTTGGGGTTACTGGTTTGTACTGGTTTGTACTGGTTTGTTCTGTCTCCATTTGGGATCCCCACTGATCCCCACTGGCTTTGCGTGGACACTGCAGTGACCCCTGACCTGTCCTGCTGACCCCAAAAAGTGACCCCAAACCCCAAGAACTGACCCCAAAAACTGACCCCAAACCCCACTGACCACACTGACCCCAAACCCCAAAAACTGACCCCAAAAACTAACCCCAAACCCCAAGAACTGACCCCAAACCCCACTGACCACTGCCCTGTCCCACTGACCCCAAAAACTGACCCCAAACCCCAAAAATTGACCCCAAACCCCACTGACCCCACTGACCCCACTGACCACTGCCCTGTCCCACTGACCTCGAAAACTGACCCCAAATGAGACCCCAAACCCCAAAAACTGACCCCAATAACTGACCCCAAAAAGTGACCCCAAACCCCACTGACCACTGCCCTGTCCCACTGACCCCAATAAGTGACCCCAAATGTGACCCCAAACCCCTATAACTGACCCCAAAAACTGACCCCAAACCCCACTGACCACACTGACCACTGCCCCGTCCCGCTGACCCCAAAAACTGACCCCAAAAAACTGACCCCAAATGTGACCCCAAACCCCAAAAACTGACCCCAAACCCCACTGACCCCACTGACCCCACTGACCACTGCCCTGTCCCACTGACCCCAAAAACTGACCCCAAATCCCAAGAACTGACCCCAAACCCCACTGACCACTGCCCTGTCCCACTGACCCCAAAAAGTGACCCCAAACCCCACTGACCCCACTGACCCCAAACCCCAAAAACTGACCCCAAACTCCACTGACCCCACTGACCACTGCCCCATCCTGCTGACCCCAGTAACTGACCCCAAATGTGACCCCAAACCCCAATAACTGACCCCAATAACCGGCCCCAAACCCCACTGACCATTGCCCTGTCCCACTGACCCCACTGACCCCAATAATGACCCCAAACCCCAAATCCTGTATTTTAGGAGAACCCATATGTCATGAGGGTCGGGGGATCCGGTGACCCCGAGCGTTACGAGGGATTTTGCGTGGACACTGCAGTGACCAATCCCACTGACCCCAAACCCCAATAACTGACCCCAAACCCCAATCCCTGACCCCACTGACCCCAATAACTGACCCCAAACCCCAAATGTGACCCCACAGGAGAACCCCTACGTGATGCGGGTCGGGGGATCCGGTGACCCCGAGCGTTACGAGGGATTTTGTGTGGACACTGCAGTGACCAATCCCAATCCCACTGACCCCAAACCCCAATAATGACCCCAAACCCCAATAATGACCCCAAACCCCAAATCCTGTATTTTAGGAGAACCCATATGTCATGAGGGTCGGGGGATCCGGTGGCCCCGAGCGTTACGAGGGATTTTGCGTGGACACTGCAGTGACCAATCCCACTGACCCCAAACCCCAATAATGACCCCAAACCCCAAATCCTGTATTTTAGGAGAACCCATATGTCATGAGGGTCGGGGGATCCGGTGACCCCGAACGCTATGAAGGATTTTGCGTGGACACTGCAGTGACCAATCCCACTGACCCCAAACCCCAAATGTGACCCCACAGGAGAACCCATATGTGATGCGGGTCGGGGGATCCGGTGACCCCGAGCGTTACGAGGGATTTTGCGTGGACACTGCAGTGACCAATCCCACTGACCCCAAACCCCAATAATGACCCCAAACCCCAATAACTGACCCCAAACCCCAAATGTGACCCCACAGGAGAACCCCTACGTGATGCGGGTCGGGGGATCCGGTGACCCCGAGCGTTACGAGGGATTTTGCGTGGACATGCTGCGGGAGCTGGCGGCGCTGCTCAAGTTCCGCTTCCACATCAAACTGGTGGAGGATGGGCTGTACGGGGCGCCCGAGCCCAACGGCTCCTGGACCGGCATGGTGGGCGAGCTCATCAACCGGGTACGGCCCCAAAACGGGGAGAAATCCCATAAAAAATCCCATAGGGGAAATCCCCATAATGAAAAAATCCTATAGGGGAAAATCCTATATGGAAAAAATCCCATAGGGAAATCCCACAGAGAGCCCAAGAGCTCCTGGGCCGGCAGGGTGGGCGAGCTCATCAACCGGGTACGGCCCCAAAACCGGGAAATCCCATAAAAAATCCCAAAAGGAAAAAAATCCCATAGGGAAAATCCCCATAATGGAAATCCTATAGGGAAAAATCCCATAATGAAAATCCTATAGGGAAAAAATCCCATAAGGAAATCCCATAGGGAGCCCAACGGCTCCTGGACCGGCAGGGTGGGCGAGCTCATCAACCGGGTACGGCCCTAAAACGGGGAGAAATCCCATTAAAAATCCTAAAAGGGAAAAAATCCCAAAAGGAAAAAATCCCACTGGAAAAAATCCCATAGGGAAAAATCCCATAGGGAAAAAATCCCATAGGGAAATCCCATAGAAACCCCAAGGGCTCCTGGACCGGCATGGTGGGCGAGCTCATCAACCGGGTACGGCCCCAAAACCGGGAGAAATCCCATAAAAAATCCCAAAAGGGAAAATCCCAAAAGGAAAAAATCCCACTGGAAAAAATCCCATAGGGAAAAATCCCATAATGAAAATCCCATAGGGAAATCCCACAGGGAGCCCAAGGGCTCCTGGACCGGCATGGTGGGCGAGCTCATCAACCGGGTACGGCCCTAAAATGGGGAGAAATCCCATAAAAAATCCCAAAAGGAAAAAATCCCAAAAGGAAAAAACCCTATAAGGAAAATACAGAAAATCCCATAGGGGAAAATCCCATAGGGAAATCCCACAGGGAGCCCAAGGGCTCCTGGACCGGCAGGGTGGGCGAGCTCATCAACCGGGTACGGCCCCAAAACCGGGAGAAATCCCATAAAAAATCCCATAGGGAAAATCCCCATAATGAAAAAATCCCAAAAGGAAAAATCCCAAAAGGAAAAATCCCATAAGGAAAATACAGAAAATCCCATAGGGGAAATCCCATAGGGAGCCCAACGTCATGGTGGGCGAGCTCATCAACCGGGTACGAGACCAGCCCCAAAAGGGAGAAAAATCCCATAAAGAAAATCCTAAAAGGAAAAAATCCCAAAAGGAAAAAATCCCCATAATGAAAATCCCATAGGGAAATCCCACAGGGAAAAAATCCTATAGGGATTTGGGTCTGGGGTCTCTCACTCTGTCCTGTTTTGGGTCTGGGGTCCTTAGAAGGCCGACCTGGCCGTGGCCGTGTTTTGGGGCTGGGGTCTCACTCAGGTTAATTTGGGTCTGGGGTCCCTCCCACCCTGTTTATTTATTTTGGGTCTGGGGTCCTCAGAAGGCCGACCTGGCCGTGGCCGCGTTTTGGGTCTGGGGTCTCACTCTGGTTAATTTGGGTCTGGGGTCCCTCTCACCCTGTTTATTTATTTTGGGTCTGGGGTCCTCAGAAGGCCGACCTGGCCGTGGCCGCGTTTTGGGGCTGGGGTCTCCCTGTAACCCCTGTTTTATTTTGGGTCTGGGGTCTCTCCTGTCCTGTTTTGAGTCTGGGGTCTCACTCAGGTTAATTTGGGTCTGGGGTCTCCCTGTAACCCCGCTCTATTTGGGTCTGGGGTCTGCAGAAGGCCGACCTGGCCGTGGTGGCCCCGATCCCGGGATATTTGGGTTTCCCCCTAGGATATTTTGGGTCTGGGGTCTCTTGCCGGGTTATTTTGGGTCTGGGGTCTCCCTGTAACCCCGCTCTATTTGGGTCTGGGGTCTCACTCTGTTAATTTGGGTCTGGGGTCCTCAGAAGGCCGACCTGGCCGTGGCCGCGTTTTGGGGCTGGGGTCTCCCTGTAACCCTGTTTAATTTGGGTCTGGGGTCCCTCTCACTCTGTTAATTTGGGTCTGGGGTCCGCAGAAGGCCGACCTGGCGGTGGCCGCGTTTTGGGGCTGGGGTCCCCATCCAGGCCTGTTTTGGGTCTGGGGTCCCACGCTGTTTGTTTATTTTGGGTCTGGGGTCTCTTGCGGGTTATTTTGGGTCTGGGGTCTCACTCACCCTGTTTATTTAATTTGGGTCTGGGGTCCTCAGAAGGCCGACCTGGCCGTGGCCGCCTTCACCATCACGGCCGAGCGCGAGAAGGTGATCGACTTCTCCAAGCCCTTCATGACCCTGGGCATCAGCATCCTCTACAGGGTGCATCTGGTACGAGATTTGGGGTGAAAAATGGGGAATTTGGGGTTTTTGGGGTTTGGGGTGAATTACGGGGATTTTGGGGTTTTATGGAATTTGGGGTGAATTCCGGGGATTTTGGGGTTTTATGGGATTTGGGTGATCGACTTCTCCAAGCCCTTCATGACCCTGGGCATCAGCATCTTATATAGGGTCCATCTGGTGAGTTTGGGGTGAAAAATGGGGATTTTGGGGCTTTTGGGGTTTTTGGGGTTTTTGGGGTTTGGGGTGAATTCCAGGGATTTTGGGGTTTTTATGGGATTTTATGGGATTTGGGTGATCGACTTCTCCAAGCCCTTCATGACCCTGGGCATCAGCATCTTATATAGGGTCCATCTGGTGAGTTTGGGGTGAAAAATGGGGATTTTGGGGTTTTTGGGGTTTTTGGGGTTTTTGGGGTTTGGGGTGAAAAACGGGGATTTTGGGGTTTTATGGGATTTGGGTGATCGACTTCTCCAAGCCCTTCATGACCCTGGGCATCAGCATCTTATATAGGGTCCATCTGGTGAGTTTGGGGTGAAAAACGGCGATTTTGGGGTTTTGGGGTTTGGGGTGAATTCCAGGGATTTTGGGGTTTTATGGGATTGGGGTGAAAAACGGGGATTTTGGGTTTTTATGGGTTTTTATGGGATTTGGGTGATCGACTTCTCCAAGCCCTTCATGACCCTGGGCATCAGCATCTTATATAGGGTCCATCTGGTGAGTTTGGGGTGAAAAACGGCGATTTTGGGGTTTTGGGGTTTTTGGGGTTTTATGGGATTGGGGTGAAAAACGGGGATTTTGGGTTTTTATGGGTTTTTATGGGATTTGGGTGATCGACTTCTCCAAGCCCTTCATGACCCTGGGCATCAGCATCCTCTACAGGGTGCACTTGGTACGAGATTTGGGGTGAAAAATGGGGAATTTGGGGTTTTTGGGGTTTTTGGGGTTTTTGGGATTGGGGTGAATTCCAGGGATTTTGGGGTTTTATGGGATTGGGGTGATCGACTTCTCCAAGCCCTTCATGACCCTGGGCATCAGCATCCTCTACAGGGTGCACTTGGTACGAGATTTGGGGTGAAAAATGGGGAATTTGGGGTTTTTGGGGTTTTTGGGGTTTTTGGGGTTTGGGGTGAATTCCGGGGATTTTGGGGTTTTATGGGTTTTTTATGGGATTTTGGGGTTTTTATGGGATTTGGGTGATCGACTTCTCCAAGCCCTTCATGACCCTGGGCATCAGCATCCTCTACAGGGTCCATCTGGTGAGTTTGGGGTGAATTCCAGGGATTTTGGGGTTTTGGGATTTGGGGTGAATTCCGGGGATTTTGGGGTTTTATGGGATTGGGGTGAATTCCGGGGATTTTGGGGTTTTATGGGATTTTATGGGATTTGGGTGATCGACTTCTCCAAGCCCTTCATGACCCTGGGCATCAGCATCTTATATAGAGTGCACTTGGTGAGTTTGGGGTGAAAAACGGCGATTTTGGGGTTTTGGGATTTGGGTGAATTCCAGGGATTTTGGGGTTTTGGGATTTGGGTGAATTCCGGGGATTTTGGGGTTTTATGGGAATTTATGGGATTTGGGTGATCGACTTCTCCAAGCCCTTCATGACCCTGGGCATCAGCATCCTCTACAGGGTCCATCTGGTGAGTTTGGGGTGAAAAACGGCGATTTTGGGGTTTTGGGATTTGGGGTGAAAAACGGGGATTTTGGGGTTTTGGGATTTGGGGTGAAAAACGGGGATTTTGGGGTTTTATGGGATTTGGGTGATCGACTTCTCCAAGCCCTTCATGACCCTGGGCATCAGCATCCTCTATAGAGTGCATCTGGTACGAGATTTGGGGTGAAAAACGGGGATTTTGGGGTTTTTGGGGTTTTTGGGGTTTTTGGGGTTTGGGGTGAATTCGGGGATTTTGGGGTTTTATGCGTTTTTATGGGATTTTGGGGTTTTATGGGATTTGGGTGATCGACTTCTCCAAGCCCTTCATGACCCTGGGCATCAGCATCCTATATCGAGTGCATCTGGTACGAGATTTGGGGTGAAAAACGGCGATTTTGGGGTTTTTGGGGTTTTTGGGGTTTTATGGGATTGGGGTGAATTCCGGGGATTTTGGGGTTTTATGGGTTTTTATGGGATTTGGGTGATCGACTTCTCCAAGCCCTTCATGACCCTGGGCATCAGCATCCTCTGCAGGGTCCATCTGGTGAGTTTGGGGTGAATTCCGGGGTTTTTGGGATTTTATGGGATTTGGGGTTTATCAGCATCCTCTACAGAGTGCACTTGCTACGAGGTTTGGGGTGAAAAACGGGGATTTTGGGGTTTTTATGGGATTTGGGTGATCGACTTCTCCAAGCCCTTCATGACCCTGGGCATCAGCATCTTATATAGAGTGCACTTGGTGAGTTTGGGGTGAAAAACGGCGATTTTGGGGTTTTTGGGGATTTTGGGGTTTGGGGTGAATTCCGGGGATTTTGGGGTTTTTATGGGATTGGGGTGATCGACTTCTCCAAGCCCTTCATGACCCTGGGCATCAGCATCTTATATAGGGTTCATCTGGTGAGTTTGGGGTGAAAAACGGGGATTTTGGGGTTTTTGGGGTTTTTGGGGTTTTTGGGGTTTGGGGTGAATTCCGGGGATTTTGGGGTTTTATGGGATTTTATGGGATTTGGGTGATCGACTTCTCCAAGCCCTTCATGACCCTGGGCATCAGCATCTTATACAGAGTTCATCTGGTGAGTTTGGGGTGAAAAACGGCGATTTTGGGGTTTTGGGATTTGGGGTGAAAAACGGGGATTTTGGGGTTTTATGGGATTGGGGTGAATTCTGGGGATTTTGGGGTTTTATGGGTTTTTATGGGGTTTGGGTGATCGACTTCTCCAAGCCCTTCATGACCCTGGGCATCAGCATCTTATATAGGGTTCATTTGGTGAGTTTGGGGTGAATTCCGGGGTTTTTGGGGTTTTATGGGATTTGGGGTTTATCAGCATCCTGTACCGGGTTCATTTGGTACAAGGTTTGGGGCGAATTCCGGGGATTTTGGGGTTTTTATGGGATTTGGGTGATCGACTTCTCCAAGCCCTTCATGACCCTGGGCATCAGCATCTTATATAGGGTTCATTTGGTGAGTTTGGGGTGAAAAACGGCGATTTTGGGGTTTTGGGATTTGGGTGAATTACGGGGATTTTGGGGTTTTATGGAATTTGGGGTGAAAAACGGGGATTTTGGGGTTTTTATGGGTTTTTATGGGATTTGGGTGATCGACTTCTCCAAGCCCTTCATGACCCTGGGCATCAGCATCCTGTACCGGGTGCATCTGGTGAGTTTGGGGTGAAAAACGGCGATTTTGGGGTTTTATGGAATTTGGGGTTTATCAGCATCCTGTACCGGGTTCATTTGGTACGAGATTTGGGGTGAAAAACGGCGATTTTGGGGTTTTATGGGTTTTTATGGGATTTGGGTGATCGACTTCTCCAAGCCCTTCATGACCCTGGGCATCAGCATCCTGTACAGGGTTCATCTGGTGAGTTTGGGGTGAAAAACGGGGATTTTGGGGTTTTGGGATTTGGGGTGAATTCCGGGGATTTTGGGGTTTTATGGAATTTGGGGTGAAAAACGGGGATTTTGGGGTTTTATGGGATTGGGGTGATCGACTTCTCCAAGCCCTTCATGACCCTGGGCATCAGCATCCTCTATAGAGTGCATCTGGTGAGTTTGGGGTGAAAAACGGCGATTTTGGGGTTTTTGGGATTTGGGGTGAAAAACGGGGATTTTGGGGTTTTATGGGATTGGGGTGAATTCCGGGGATTTTGGGGTTTTATGGGATTTTATGGGATTTGGGTGATCGACTTCTCCAAGCCCTTCATGACCCTGGGCATCAGCATCTTATATAGGGTTCACTTGGTACGAGATTTGGGGTGAAAAACGGCAATTTTGGGGTTTTGGGATTTGGGGTGAAAAATGGGGATTTTGGGGTTTTATGGGATTGGGGTGAATTCCGGGGATTTTGGGGTTTTATGGGATTTATGGAATTTGGGGTTTATCAGCATCCTCTACAGGGTTCATTTGGTACGAGATTTGGGGTGAAAAATGGGGATTTGGGGGTTTTATGGAATTTGGGGTTTGGGGTCTGAGCATCAGCATCCTCTACAGAGTGCACTTGATACGAGATTTGGGGTGAAAAATGGGGATTTTGGGATTTTATGGGATTTTATGGGGTTTTATGGGCATCAGCATCCTCTACAGAGTGCACCTGGTAAGGAATTTGGGGTGAAATCTGGGGATTTTGGGGCTTTTGGGAATTTTATGGGATTTTATGGGCATCAGCATCCTCTACAGAATGCACTTGGTACGAGATTTGGGGTGAATCCTGGGGATTTTGGGATTTTATGGATTTGGGGTTTGGCGTTTGGGCATCAGCATCCTGTACCGAGTGCACCTGGTGAGTTTGGGGTGAAAAATGGGGATTTTGGGGTTTTTGGGAATTTATGGGGTTTTATGGGCATCAGCATCCTGTACAGAGTGCACTTGGTGAGGGATTTTGGGGTGAAAAATGGGGATTTTGGGCTTTTGGGAATTTGGGGTTTGGGGTCTGGGCATCAGCATCTGTACCGAGTGCATCTGGTGAGGAATCTGGGGTGAAAAACGGCGATTTTGGGATTTTATGGGAATTTATGGAATTTGGGGTTTATCAGCATCTTGTACTGAGTGCATTTGGTGAGGAGTTTGGGGTGAAAAATGGCGATTTTGGGGCTTTTTGGGAATTTATGGGCTTTTATGGGCATCAGCATCCTGTACAGAGTGCACTTCGTGCGTTTGGGGCAAAATCTGAGGATTTTGGGGCTTTTATGGGGTTTGGGTTTGGGGTTTGGGCATCAGCATCCTGTACCGCGTGTGCCTGTTGCGAGGTTTGGGTCGATTTCATGGGATTTTGGGGCTTTTCTGGGGTTTGGGGTTTGGCCATTTTTTCAGAGCGGGTTTTGGGCCATTTCTTGCCCCTTTTGGGGCGGTTTTGGGTTTTTTTCCAGGGTTTTTGGGGCCGTTTCTCGGTGCTTTTGGGGTGGTTTCAGGGCGGTTTTGGGGTGGGTTGGGGGCACTTTGGGGTTTTTCTGGGGTTTGGGGCCATTTCTTGCCGTTTTTGGGGCGGTTTTGAGGTTTTTTCAGGGGTTTTGGGGCCGTTTGGGGGCAGTTTCGGGGCGGTTTCGGGATTTTTCGGGGTTTCGGGGCTGTTTGGGGGCCGTTTTGGGGCAGTTTTGGGGCGGTTTTGGGTTTTTTTGGGGTTTTGGGGCCGTTTCTTGCCATTTTTGGGGCGGTTTTGGGCGGTTTTGGGGCAGTTTTGGGTTTTTTTCAGGGTTTTTGGGGCGGTTTTTGGGGCACTTTGGGGTTTTTTTGGGTTTTGGGGCTGTTTCTTGCTGGTTTTGGGGTGGTTTTGGGTTTTTTTCAGGGTTTTTGGGCAGTTTTGGGGTTTTTCTGAGGTTTTGGGGCCATTTCTTGCTGTTTTTGGGGCAGTTTTGGGGTGGTTTTGGGGGCGGTTTTGGGCCAGTTTTTGGGGCGGTTTTGGGGTTTTTTTGGGGTTTTTGGGGCGGTTTCAGGGTTTTTGGGGCGGTTTTTGGTGTTTTTTTCAGGGTTTTTGGGGCGGTTTTGGGGCGGTTTTGGGGCGGCTTTTGGTGTTTTTTCAGGGTTTTTGGGGCGGTTTTGGGGGCGGTTTTGGGGCGGTTTTGGGCCAGTTTTTGGGGCGGTTTTTGGTGTTTTTTCAGGGTTTTTGGGGCGGTTTTGGGGTGGTTTTGGGGGCGCAGCGGGGGCCCAGGGCGGGGGTCTCACTGGGCGTCCCCCCAGGGCCGCAAGCCGGGGTATTTCTCCTTCCTAGACCCCTTCTCCCCGGCCGTCTGGCTCTTCATGCTCCTGGCATACCTGGCCGTCAGCTGCGTGCTCTTCCTGGCCGCCAGGTGAGCGGGGACGCCCCAAAAATGGGGGGGGGCACCCCAAAAACCGGCCCTGAAATCGGGGGGGGGGACACCCCAAAAAAGGGAACTGAAATCAGGGGGAAATACCTCAAAAAACGGGCCTGATATTGGGGGAAAACACCCCAAAAATGGGCACTGAAATTGGGAAAAACACCCCAAAAACCGGCACTGAAATTGGGGGGGGACACCCCAAAAAGGGCACCGAAATTGGGGGGAAACAGCCCAAAAACGGGGCCTGAAATCGGGGGGAAAAAACCCCCAAAAATGGCCCTGAAATTGGGGGGAAACAGCCCAAAAACGGGCATTGAAATTGGGGGAAAACACCCCAAAAAAGGGAACTGAATTTGGGGGGAAACACCTCAGAAAAGGGGGCCCCGAAATTGGGGGGGAAACACCTCAAAAAAGGGAACTGAAATCAGGGGGGGACACCCCAAAAAATGGCCTTGAAATTGGGGGGAAACACCCCAAAAACCGGCCTTGAAATCGGGGGGAAAACACCTCAAAAAACGGGCCTTGAAATTGGGGGAAAACACCCCAAAAACAGGCCCTGAAATCGGGGGGGGACACCTCAGAAAAGGGGCCCCAAAATTGGGGGGAAACACCCCAAAAAAGGGCACTGAAATTGGGGGGGACACCTCAAAAAACCAGTCCTGAAATCGGGGGGGGACACCTCAGAAAAGGGGCCCCCAAAATTGGGGGAAAACACCCCCAAAAACCGGCCCTGAAATGGGGGGGGGGACACACCAAAAAAGAGAACTGAAACTGGGGGAAAACACACCAAAAACGGGCACTGAAATTGGGGGGGGGGGCACCCCAAAAACCGGCCTTGAAATTGGGGGAAAACACCCCAAAAACCGGCCCTGAAATTGGGGGAGGACACCTCAGAAAAGGGGGCCCCGAAATTGGGGGGAAACACCCCAAAAACGGGCCCTGAAATTGGGGGAAACACCCCAAAAACCAGTCCTGAA